>NW_028232070.1:285000-291804 GCF_054491065.1 Syngnathus leptorhynchus | reverse complement strand
AGCGAGCGAATGTGTCCGCTCGGCGCTGGTTCCCGGGTCGAACCCGGAAGACGAAAAACGCCGCTCTCCGCCCGGAGCTCATGACAAACGAAACATTTTCTAAGTGCCAACGGCACTAGCGAGCGAATGTGTCCGCTCGGCGCTGGTTCCCGGGTCGAACCCGGAAGACGAAAAACGCCGCTCTCCGCCCGGAGCTCATGACAAACGAAAAATTTTCTAAGTGCCAACGGCACTTGCGAGCGAATGTGTCCGCTCGGCGCTGGTTCCCGGGTCGGACCCGGAAGACGAAAAACGCCGGTCTCCGCCCGGAGCTCATGACAAACGAAAAATTTTCTAAGTGCCAACGGCACTAGCGAGCGAATGTGTCCGCTCGGCGCTGGTTCCCGGGTCGGACCCGGAAGACGAAAAACGCCGGTCCTCGCCTGGAGGTCCCAGCAAAATCGGCGAAAAAACGACTAAGTGTCAACTTTCGAAAAAACGACTAAGTGCCCACGGCTCTGCGGGGCTTGTGAGTCCGCCCCGCGCCGGTTCGGTGGTCGGCCTCAAAAAGCAAAAAATCAGCCTCTCTCCCTGGAGCTCACCTCGAGGTACCAGGGGGTGAGGTACCCGGGCTAAGGTGCAGTACCTTTTTTGGTCTTCAGGTGCGCCAGAGTACAATGAAATGGTCCCAGTAGTCAGTGTACTCATCGACTTTCCCCCCGTTTTCCAAAGCACCTCGTTTACGAGTATGGAGGAGATGGTGCTGGTCTCCCCACGGCGTCGGACACGCCGTCCTCGACAGCACAAGGTCGGATAGAAGACCTGGAAAGCGCCGTGGCACGCGCTGGAGGTGGGCACTTTGGCGAAAAAACGACTAAGTGTCAACTTTCGAAAAAACGACTAAGTGTCAACTTTCGAAAAAACGGCTAAGTGTCAACTTTCGAAAAAACGACTAAGTGTCACCTCTCTGAAAAAATGGCAAAGTGTCGCCTCTCTGAAATTTTTCTAAGTGCCCACGGCTCTGCGGGCTCGTGCATCCGAGCCGCGCCGGTTCTGCAACCGGCCTAGAATGACGAAAAATAACGGTCTCCTCCTGGAGCTCACAGCCAATTGTGGCGAAAAAGTGGCAAAGTGCCCACGGCCCTGCCGAGCTTTGGCGTCCGCTCAGCGCCGGTGCCGCAGTCGGCCTCGAATGACGAAAAATGACGGTCTCCTCCTGGAGCTCACAGCCAACTTGGCAAAAAGTTTCTAAGTGCCCACGGCCCTGCCGAGCTTTGGCGTCCGCCCAGCGCCGGTTCCGCAGTCGGCCTCGAATGACGAAAAATAACGGTCTCCTCCTGGAGCTCACAGCCAACTTGGCAAAAAGTTTCTAAGTGCCCACGGCCCTGCCGAGCTTTGGCGTCCGCTCAGCGCCGGTGCCGCAGTCGGCCTCGAATGACGAAAAATGACGGTCTCCTCCTGGAGCTCACAGCCAACTTGGCAAAAAGTTTCTAAGTGCCCACGGCCCTGCCGAGCTTTGGCGTCCGCCCAGCGCCGGTTCCGCAGTCGGCCTCGAATGACGAAAAATAACGGTCTCCTCCTGGAGCTCACAGCCAACTTGGCAAAAAGTTTCTAAGTGCCCACGGCCCTGCCGAGCTTTGGCGTCCGCTCAGCGCCGGTGCCGCAGTCGGCCTCGAATGACGAAAAATGACGGTCTCCTCCTGGAGCTCACAGCCAACTTGGCAAAAAGTTTCTAAGTGCCCACGGCCCTGCCGAGCTTTGGCGTCCGCCCAGCGCCGGTTCCGCAGTCGGCCTCGAATGACGAAAAATAACGGTCTCCTCCTGGAGCTCACAGCCAACTTGGCAAAAAGTTTCTAAGTGCCCACGGCCCTGCCGAGCTTTGGCGTCCGCTCAGCGCCGGTGCCGCAGTCGGCCTCGAATGACGAAAAATGACGGTCTCCTCCTGGAGCTCACAGCCAACTTGGCAAAAAGTTTCTAAGTGCCCACGGCCCTGCCGAGCTTTGGCGTCCGCCCAGCGCCGGTTCCGCAGTCGGCCTCGAATGACGAAAAATAACGGTCTCCTCCTGGAGCTCACAGCCAACTTGGCAAAAAGTTTCTAAGTGCCCACGGCCCTGCCGAGCTTTGGCGTCCGCCCAGCGCCGGTTCCGCAGTCGGCCTCGAATGACGAAAAATAACGGTCTCCTCCTGGAGCTCACAGCCAACTTGGCAAAAAGTTTCTAAGTGCCCACGGCCCTGCCGAGCTTTGGCGTCCGCCCAGCGCCGGTTCCGCAGTCGGCCTCGAATGACGAAAAATAACGGTCTCCTCCTGGAGCTCACAGCCAACTTGGCAAAAAGTTTCTAAGTGCCCACGGCCCTGCCGAGCTTTGGCGTCCGCTCAGCGCCGGTTCCGCAGTCGGCCTCGAATGACGAAAAATAACGGTCTCCTCCTGGAGCTCACAGCCAACTTGGCAAAAAGTTTCTAAGTGCCCACGGCCCTGCCGAGCTTTGGCGTCCGCCCAGCGCCGGTTCCGCAGTCGGCCTCGAATGACGAAAAATAACGGTCTCCTCCTGGAGCTCACAGCCAACTTGGCAAAAAGTTTCTAAGTGTCACATCTCTGAAAAAACGGCTAAGTGTCGACTTTCGAAAAAACGGCAAAGTGTCACATCTCTGAAAAAACGGCTAAGTGTCGACTTTCGAAAAAACGGCTAAGTGTCAACTTTCGAAAAAACGGCTAAGTGTCGCCTCTCTGAAAAAACGGCAAAGTGTCAACTTTCGAAAAAACGACAGAGTGTCGCCTCTCTGAAAAAACGACTAAGTGTCGACTCTGAGAAAATGGCAAAGTGCCCACGGCTCTGCGGGCTCGTGCATCCGACCCGCGCCGGTTCCCCAGCCGGCCTGAAATAAGGCAAAACCAGCCTCTCCGCCTGGAGCTCAGAGCCAACTTGGCGAATATTTTCTAAGTGCCCACGGCTCTGCGTGGCTACGGCGTCTGCCCAGCGCCGGTTCCTGGGTCGAACCCCGAGGACGAGGAATGCCGGTCTCCGCCTGGAGGTCCCAGCTTAATCGGCGAAAATTTTCTAAGTGCCCACGGCTCTGCCGGGCTCGTGCATCCGACCCGCGCCGGTTCCCCAGCCGGCCTGAAATAAGGCAAAACCAGGCTCTCCCCCTGGAGCTCAGAGCCAATTGTGGCGAAAAAACGACTAAGTGTCAACTTTCGAAAAAACGACTAAGTGTCAACTTTCCAAAAAAACGGCTAAGTGTCGACTTTCGAAAAAACGGCTAAGTGTCAACTTTCGAAAAAACGACTAAGTGTCGCCTCTGAAAAAACGACTAAGTGTCGCCTCTCTGAAAAAACGACTAAGTGCCCACGGCTCTGCGGGGCTTGTGAGTCCGCCCCGCGCCGGTTCGGCGGTCGGCCTCAAAAAGCGAAAAATCAGCCTCTCTCCCTGGAGCTCACCAAAAATTTGTCGAAATTTTTCTAAGTTCTCCTCGAGGTACCAGGGGGTGAGGTACCCGGGCTAAGGTGCAGTACCTTTTTTGGTCTTCAGGTGCGCCAGAGTACAATGAAATGGTCCCAGTAGTCAGTGTACTCATCGACTTTCCCCCCGTTTTCCAAAGCACCCCGTTTACGAGTATGGAGGAGATGGTGCTGGTCTCCCCACGGCGTCGGACACGCCGTCCTCGACAGCACAAGGTCGGATAGAAGACCTGAAAAGCGCCGTGGCACGCGCTGGAGGTGTCACTGTGGCGAAAAAGTGACTAAGTGTCAACTTTCGAAAAAACGGCTAAGTGTCAACTTTCGAAAAAACGGCTAAGTGTCAACTTTCGAAAAAACGGCTAAGTGTCAACTTTCGAAAAAACGACTAAGTGTCGCCTCTCTGAAAAAACGGCAAAGTGTCAACTTTCGAAAAAACGACTAAGTGTCAACTTTCGAAAAAACGACTAAGTGTCACCTCTCTGAAAAAATGGCAAAGTGTCAACTGCGAATGTGGTGGTGCATGGAAGGAAGTGGAGGACGGCCGCCTCCTTAAACACAGGCCGAAGAGGAGCGTCAGGGCCGGCTCCTTAAACACGGACCGAGTGTCGCCCTTAACACAGACCAAGCGGAGGACGGCCGCCTCCCTAAATACAGGCCGAACCGGAGCGCGAGGGCCGCTCCTTAAACACGGACCGAGTGTCGCCCTTAACACAGACCAAGGGGAGGACGGCCGCCTCCTTAAACACAGGCCGGAGAGGAGCGTCAGGGCCAGGCTCCTCAAACATGGACCGAGTGTCGCCCTTAACACAGACCAAGCGGAGGACGGCCGCCTCCCTAAATACAGGCCGAACCGGAGCGCGAGGGCCAGGCTCCTTAAACACGGACCGAGTGTCGCCCTTAACACAGACCAAGGGGAGGACGGCCGCCTCCTTAAACACAGGCCGGAGAGGAGCGTCAGGGCCAGGCTCCTCAAACATGGACCGAGTGTCGCCCTTAACACAGACCAAGGGGAGGACGGCCGCCTCCTTAAACACAGGCCGGAGAGGAGCGTCAGGGCCAGGCTCCTCAAACATGGACCGAGTGTCGCCCTTAACACAGACCAAGGGGAGGACGGCCGCCTCCTTAAACACAGGCCGGAGAGGAGCGTCAGGGCCAGGCTCCTCAAACATGGACCGAGTGTCGCCCTTAACACAGACCAAGGGGAGGACGGCCGCCTCCTTAAACACAGGCCGGAGAGGAGCGTCAGGGCCAGGCTCCTCAAACATGGACCGAGTGTCGCCCTTAACACAGACCAAGCGGAGGACGGCCGCCTCCCTAAATACAGGCCGAACCGGAGCGCGAGTGTCGCTCCTTAAACACGGACCGAGTGGAGGACGGCCGCCTCCTTAAACACAGGCCGAACAAAATGACACAAAGTGTCAACTGCGAATGTTGTCCATCCAAGGAAGGAGCGTGATGCCCGGCCGGCTCCTTAAACACAGGCCGAGAGTCGCCCCGGACGGTCCGCCTCGCGGCGCCCGTCTGCTCGGATAAAATGACACAAAGTGTCAACTACGAATGTTGTCCATCCAAGGAGGGAGCGTGATGCCCGGCCGGCTCCGAAAACACAGGCCGAGAGTCGCCCCGGACGGTCCGCCTCGCGGCGCCCGTCTGCTCGGATAAAATGACACAAAGTGTCAACTGCGAATGTTGTCCATCCAAGGAAGGAGCGTGATGCCCGGCCGGCTCCTTAAACACAGGCCGAGAGTCGCCCCGGACGGTCCGCCTCGCGGCGCCCGCCCGCTCGGATAAAATGACACAAAGTGTCAACTACGAATGTTGTCCATCCAAGGAAGGAGCGTGATGCCCGGCCGGCTCCTTAAACACAGGCCGAGAGTCGCCCCGGACGGTCCGCCTCGCGGCGCCCGTCTGCTCGGATAAAATGACACAAAGTGTCAACTGCGAATGTTGTCCATCCAAGGAAGGAGCGTGATGCCCGGCCGGCTCCTTAAACACAGGCCGAGAGTCGCCCCGGACGGTCCGCCTCGCGGCGCCCGCCCGCTCGGATAAAATGACACAAAGTGTCAACTACGAATGTTGTCCATCCAAGGAAGGAGCGTGATGCCCGGCCGGCTCCTTAAACACAGGCCGAGAGTCGCCCCGGACGGTCCGCCTCGCGGCGCCCGTCTGCTCGGATAAAATGACACAAAGTGTCAACTACGAATGTTGTCCATCCAAGGAGGGAGCGTGATGCCCGGCCGGCTCCGAAAACACAGGCCGAGAGTCGCCCCGGACGGTCCGCCTCGCGGCGCCCGTCTGCTCGGATAAAATGACACAAAGTGTCAACTGCGAATGTTGTCCATCCAAGGAAGGAGCGTGATGCCCGGCCGGCTCCTTAAACACAGGCCGAGAGTCGCCCCGGACGGTCCGCCTCGCGGCGCCCGCCCGCTCGGATAAAATGACACAAAGTGTCAACTACGAATGTTGTCCATCCAAGGAAGGAGCGTGATGCCCGGCCGGCTCCTTAAACACAGGCCGAGAGTCGCCCCGGACGGTCGCCTCGCGGCGCCCGTCTGCTCGGATAAAATGACACAAAGTGTCAACTACGAATGTTGTCCATCCAAGGAGGGAGCGTGATGCCCGGCCGGCTCCGAAAACACAGGCCGAGAGTCGCCCCGGACGGTCCGCCTCGCGGCGCCCGTCTGCTCGGATAAAATGACACAAAGTGTCAACTGCGAATGTTGTCCATCCAAGGAAGGAGCGTGATGCCCGGCCGGCTCCTTAAACACAGGCCGAGAGTCGCCCCGGACGGTCCGCCTCGCGGCGCCCGCCCGCTCGGATAAAATGACACAAAGTGTCAACTACGAATGTTGTCCATCCAAGGAGGGAGCGTGAGGCCCGGCCGGCTCCGAAAACACAGGCCGAGAGTCGCCCCGGACGGTCCGCCTCTCGAGGCGCCCGCCCGCTCGGATAAAATGACACAAAGTGTCAACTACGAATGTTGTCCATCCAAGGAGGGAGCGTGAGGCCCGGCCGGCTCCGAAAACACAGGCCGAGAGTCGCCCCGGACGGTCCGCCTCTCGAGGCGCCCGCCCGCTCGGATAAAATGACACAAAGTGTCAACTACGAATGTTGTCCATCCAAGGAGGGAGCGTGATGCCCGGCCGGCTCCGAAAACACAGGCCGAGATTCGACCCCGGACGGGCCGTCTTCTCCCGGCGCCCGCCCGCGTACGCCCCCCATCCCCGGTCGCCCGTCTGCTCCCGGCGGGCCTCCGAGTACCCCCTCACCCAACTGACCGACTGGCACTCATGACCCGCCTTGGTAGGGCCTCCATCGGCCTCGGCTCGTCCGACGTCGGGTGGACGGTTCCTACCCACTGCGGGTC
>NW_028232070.1:245000-270000 GCF_054491065.1 Syngnathus leptorhynchus | reverse complement strand
CGGACACCAAACCAAGGCGTCGGCCCCTAACCGCCGGTGCAAAAAAAAATCCACTCCTGGTACCTAAAATTTTCCTATGCGGCGGGCTGGGGACTATAACCTTCTTCTTCCCGCCCCACCACCATCAACGTCGGCCACCACCACCAGACCGCCTCCCCCAGACTTCCAGAAGCGAAGCCGGTCCCCAAGCACCAACCCCGACCGCCACCGAGGCACCCGCCGAAGGCGGGTGCCGAGTTCACCGGCCCCAAGCGACAACCGGTCACCGAGGCACCCGCCGAAGGCGGGTGCCGAGTTCACCGGCCCCAAGCGACAACCGGTCACCGAGGCACCCGCCGAAGGCGGGTGCCGAGTTCACCGGCCCCAAGCGACAACCGGTCACCGAGGCACCCGCCGAAGGCGGGTGCCGAGTTCACTGGCCCCAAGCGACAACCGGTCACCGAGGCACCCGCCGAAGGCGGGTGCCGAGTTCACTGGCCCCAAGCGACGGCGGTCACCGAGGCACCCGCCGGAGGCGGGTGCCGAGTTCACTGGCCCCAAGCGACGGCGGTCACCGAGGCACCCGCCGGAGGCGGGTGCCGAGTTCACCGGCCCCGAGCACCAGCGGTCAGCCACGGAGGGTGCTGGATCATCCATACTTCCATAGCTCCAGAGCTCCATAGCCCCGGAGCTCCATAGCCCCGGAGCTCCATAGCCCCGGAGCTCCATAGCTCCATAGCCCCGGAGCTCCATAGCCCCGGAGCTCCATAGCCCCGGAGCTCCATAGCTCCATAGCCCCGGAGCTCCATAGCCCCGGAGCTCCATAGCCCCGGAGCTCCATAGCCCCGGAGCTCCATAGCCCCGGAGCTCCATAGCTCCAGCCGCGGAGGGTGCTGGCTGGTGGCTCCATAGCTCCATACTTCCATACTTGCAGCCACGGAGTTGGCTAAAATTGCACTAAGTGCGAAAGCCCATTCATTTACAACGGCGTGTCCGCCAGGCGGCGACATTTCCCCGTTACCGGTGGCTGCGCGGCGGGTGAGTGACAGAGCTTATCCGAGCGGCTGGAACTCTGCGCCGGCGTGGTCGAGCGTGAGGCCTCGGCCCTTTGGCTGCCTGGTACCTAAACCACTTCCATTGATCCAGCCACGGAGGGTGCTGGCTGGTGGCTCCATACTTCCATAGCTCCATAGCACCAGAGCTCCATAGCTCCATAGCACCAGAGCTCCATAGCTCCATAGCACCAGAGCTCCATAGCTCCATAGCACCAGAGCTCCATAGCTCCATAGCACCAGAGCTCCATACTTCCAGAGCTCCATAGCTCCATAGCTCCATAGCACCAGAGCTCCATAGCTCCATAGCACCAGAGCTCCATAGCTCCATAGCACCAGAGCTCCATAGCTCCATAGCACCAGAGCTCCATAGCTCCATAGCACCAGAGCTCCATACTTCCAGAGCTCCATAGCTCCATAGCTCCATAGCACCAGAGCTCCAGAGCTCCATAGCACCAGAGCTCCATAGCTCCATAGCACCAGAGCTCCATAGCTCCATAGCTCCAGCCTGGGTGGCTGGTGGCTCCATAGCTCCATACTTCCATAGCTCCAGTCAGAGAGTTGGCTAAAATTGCACTAAGTGCGAAAGCCCATTCATTTACAACGGCGTGTCCACAAGGCGGCGACATTTCCCCTTTACCGGTGGCTGCGCGGCGGGTGAGTGACAGAGCTTATCCGAGCGGCTGGAACTCTGCGCCGGCGTGGTCGAGCGTGAGGCCTCGGCCCTTTGGCTGCCTGGTACCTAAACCACTTCCATTGATCCAGCCACGGAGGGTGCTGGCTGGTGGCTCCATACCTCCAGAGCTCCATAGCACCAGAGCTCCATAGCTCCATAGCACCAGAGCTCCATAGCTCCATAGCACCAGAGCTCCATAGCTCCATAGCACCAGAGCTCCATAGCTCCATAGCACCAGAGCTCCATAGCTCCATAGCACCAGAGCTCCATAGCTCCATAGCACCAGAGCTCCATAGCTCCATAGCACCAGAGCTCCATAGCTCCATAGCACCAGAGCTCCATAGCTCCATAGCACCAGAGCTCCATAGCTCCATAGCACCAGAGCTCCATAGCTCCATAGCACCAGAGCTCCATAGCTCCATAGCACCAGGGCTCCATAGCTCCATAGCTCCAGGGCTCCATAGCTCCATAGCTCCAGGGCTCCATAGCTCCATAGCTCCAGGGCTCCATAGCTCCAGGGCTCCAGGGCTCCATAGCTCCATACCTCCAGAGCTCCATAGCTCCATAGCTCCATACTTCCAGAGCTCCATAGCTCCATAGCGCCATACTTCCATAGCTCCATAGCTCCAGACTTCCATAGCACCAGAGCTCCATACCTCCAGAGCTCCATAGCTCCAGCCTGGGTGGCTGGTGGCTCCATAGCTCCATACTTCCATAGCTCCAGTCAGAGAGTTGGCGAAAATTGCACTAAGTGCGAAAGCCCATTCATTTACAACGGCGTGTCCGCCAGGCGGCGACATTTCCCCGTTACCGGTGGCTGCGCGGCGGGTGAGTGACAGAGCTTATCCGAGCGGCTGGAACTCTGCGCCGGCGTGGTCGAGCGTGAGGCCTCGGCCCTTTGGCTGCCTGGTACCTAAAACACTTCCATTGATCCAGCCACGGAGGGTGCTGGCTGGTGGCTCCATACCTCCAGAGCTCCAGAGCTCCATAGCACCAGAGCTCCAGAGCTCCATAGCACCAGAGCTCCATAGCTCCATAGCACCAGAGCTCCATAGCTCCATAGCACCAGAGCTCCATAGCTCCATAGCACCAGAGCTCCATAGCTCCATAGCACCAGAGCTCCATAGCTCCATAGCACCATAGCTCCATAGCTCCATAGCTCCAGGGCTCCATAGCTCCATAGCTCCAGGGCTCCATAGCTCCAGGGCTCCATAGCTCCATACCTCCATAGCACCAGAGCTCCATAGCACCAGAGCTCCATAGCTCCATAGCACCAGGGCTCCATAGCTCCATAGCTCCAGGGCTCCAGGGCTCCATAGCTCCATACCTCCAGAGCTCCATAGCTCCAGCCTGGGTGGCTGGTGGCTCCATAGCTCCATACTTCCATACTTGCAGCCACGGAGTTGGCTAAAATTGCACTAAGTGCGAAAGCCCATTCATTTACAACGGCGTGTCCGCCAGGCGGCGACATTTCCCCGTTACCGGTGGCTGCGCGGCGGGTGAGTGACAGAGCTTATCCGAGCGGCTGGAACTCTGCGCCGGCGTGGTCGAGCGTGAGGCCTCGGCCCTTTGGCTGCCTGGTACCTAAACCACTTCCATTGATCCAGCCACGGAGGGTGCTGGCTGGTGGCTCCATAGCTCCATAGCTCCATAGCACCAGAGCTCCAGAGCTCCATAGCACCAGAGCTCCATAGCTCCATAGCACCAGAGCTCCATAGCTCCATAGCACCAGAGCTCCATAGCTCCATAGCACCAGAGCTCCATACTTCCAGAGCTCCATAGCTCCATAGCTCCATAGCACCAGAGCTCCATAGCTCCATAGCACCAGAGCTCCATAGCTCCATAGCACCAGAGCTCCATAGCTCCATAGCACCAGAGCTCCATAGCTCCATAGCACCAGAGCTCCATAGCTCCATAGCACCAGAGCTCCATAGCTCCATAGCACCAGAGCTCCAGAGCTCCATAGCACCAGAGCTCCATAGCTCCATAGCTCCATAGCTCCATAGCACCAGAGCTCCATACCTCCAGAGCTCCATACCTCCAGAGCTCCATAGCTCCATAGCACCAGAGCTCCATAGCTCCATAGCACCAGAGCTCCATAGCACCAGAGCTCCATAGCTCCATAGCTCCATAGCTCCATAGCTCCATAGCTCCATAGCTCCATAGCTCCATAGCTCCATAGCTCCAGGGCTCCATAGCTCCATAGCTCCAGGGCTCCATAGCTCCATAGCTCCAGGGCTCCATAGCTCCAGGGCTCCATAGCACCAGAGCTCCATAGCTCCATAGCACCAGAGCTCCATAGCTCCATAGCACCAGAGCTCCATAGCTCCATAGCTCCAGGGCTCCATAGCTCCAGGGCTCCATAGCTCCATAGCTCCAGGGCTCCATAGCTCCATACCTCCAGAGCTCCATAGCTCCAGCCTGGGTGGCTGGTGGCTCCATAGCTCCATACTTCCATAGCTCCAGTCAGAGAGTTGGCGAAAATTGCACTAAGTGCGAAAGCCCATTCATTTACAACGGCGTGTCCGCCAGGCGGCGACATTTCCCCGTTACCGGTGGCTGCGCGGCGGGTGAGTGACAGAGCTTATCCGAGCGGCTGGAACTCTGCGCCGGCGTGGTCGAGCGTGAGGCCCCGGCCCTTTGGCTGCCTGGTACCTAAAACACTTCCATTGATCCAGCCACGGAGGGTGCTGGCTGGTGGCTCCATACCTCCAGAGCTCCAGAGCTCCATAGCACCAGAGCTCCAGAGCTCCATAGCACCAGAGCTCCATAGCTCCATAGCACCAGAGCTCCATAGCTCCATAGCACCAGAGCTCCATAGCTCCATAGCACCAGAGCTCCATAGCTCCATAGCACCAGAGCTCCATAGCTCCATAGCACCATAGCTCCATAGCTCCATAGCTCCAGGGCTCCATAGCTCCATAGCTCCAGGGCTCCATAGCTCCAGGGCTCCATAGCTCCATACCTCCATAGCACCAGAGCTCCATAGCACCAGAGCTCCATAGCTCCATAGCACCAGGGCTCCATAGCTCCATAGCTCCAGGGCTCCAGGGCTCCATAGCTCCATACCTCCAGAGCTCCATAGCTCCAGCCTGGGTGGCTGGTGGCTCCATAGCTCCATACTTCCATACTTGCAGCCACGGAGTTGGCTAAAATTGCACTAAGTGCGAAAGCCCATTCATTTACAACGGCGTGTCCGCCAGGCGGCGACATTTCCCCGTTACCGGTGGCTGCGCGGCGGGTGAGTGACAGAGCTTATCCGAGCGGCTGGAACTCTGCGCCGGCGTGGTCGAGCGTGAGGCCCCGGCCCTTTGGCTGCCTGGTACATAAAACACTTCCATTGATCCAGCCACGGAGGGTGCTGGCTGGTGGCTCCATAGCTCCATAGCTCCATAGCACCAGAGCTCCATAGCTCCATAGCACCAGAGCTCCATAGCTCCATAGCACCAGAGCTCCATAGCACCAGAGCTCCAGGGCTCCATAGCTCCAGGGCTCCAGGGCTCCATAGCTCCATACCTCCAGAGCTCCATAGCTCCATACTTCCAGAGCTCCATAGCTCCATACTTCCATAGCTCCATAGCTCCATACTTCCATAGCACCAGAGCTCCATACCTCCAGAGCTCCATAGCTCCAGCCTGGGTGGCTGGTGGCTCCATAGCTCCATACTTCCATAGCTCCAGTCAGAGAGTTGGCGAAAATTGCACTAAGTGCGAAAGCCCATTCATTTACAACGGCGTGTCCACAAGGCGGCGACATTTCCCCGTTACCGGTGGCTGCGCGGCGGGTGAGTGACAGAGCTTATCCGAGCGGCTGGAACTCTGCGCCGGCGTGGTCGAGCGTGAGGCCTCGGCCCTTTGGCTGCCTGGTACCTAAAACACTTCCATTGATCCAGCCTCGGAGGGTGCTGGCTGGTGGCTCCATAGCTCCATAGCTCCATACCTCCAGAGCTCCAGAGCTCCATAGCACCAGAGCTCCATAGCTCCATAGCACCAGAGCTCCATAGCACCAGAGCTCCATAGCTCCATAGCACCAGAGCTCCATAGCTCCATAGCACCAGAGCTCCATAGCTCCATAGCACCAGAGCTCCATAGCTCCATAGCTCCATAGCACCAGAGCTCCATAGCTCCATAGCACCAGAGCTCCATAGCTCCATAGCACCAGAGCTCCATAGCTCCATAGCACCAGAGCTCCATAGCTCCATAGCACCAGAGCTCCATAGCTCCATAGCACCAGAGCTCCATAGCTCCATAGCACCAGAGCTCCATAGCTCCATACTTCCATAGCTCCGGAGCTCCATGGCTCCATACTTCCATAGCTCCAGCCTGGCTGGCTGGTGGCTCCATAGCTCCATACATCCATAGCTCCATAGCTCCCTACTTCCATAGCTCCATAGCTCCAGAGCTCCAGAGCTCCATAGCTCCATAGCTCCATAGCTCCATACTACCATACTTCCATACTTCCATAGCTCCATAGCTCCGTACTTCCATAGCTCCATAGCTCCATACTTCCATACTTCCATAGCTCCATAGCTCCATAGCTCCATACTTCCATAGCTCCATAGCTCCATAGCTCCATAGCCCCAGAGCTCCATAGCTCCATAGCTCCATAGCTCCATAGCTCCATAGCTCCATAGCTCCATAGCTCCATAGCTCCATAGCTCCAGAGCTCCATACTTCCAGAGCTCCAGAGCTCCAGCCTGGCTGGTGGCTCCATAGCTCCATACTTGCAGCCACGGAGCTGGCGAAAATTGCACTAAGTGCGAAAGCCCATTCATTTACAAGGGCGTGTCCACAAGGCGGCGACATTTCCCCGTTACCGGTGGCTGCTTAGCGGGAGAGTGGCAGAGCTTATCCGAGCGGCTGGAACTCTGCGCCGGCGTGGTCGAGCGGCTGGCCTCGGTAGTTGAGGTACCAGGGGCGGGCTGGGGAGCTCCAGGCGGGGCTTGTGAGAGAGTGAAGCCGAGCGGCTGGAACTCTGGGCCGGCCTGGTCGAGCGGCTGGCCTCGGTAGTTGAGGTACCAGGGGCGGGCTGGGGAGCTCCAGGCGGGGCTTGTGAGAGAGTGTAGCCGAGCGGCTGGAACTCTGGGCCGGCGTGGTTGAGCAGCATGCCCGCGGAGGTGGCTCTTCCATAGGCAGGGAGGGTGCTGGAGCTCCACACTTCCATAGGCAGGGAGGGTGCTGGAGCTCCACACTTCCATAGGCAGGGAGGGTGCTGGAGCTCCACACTTCCATAGGCAGGGAGGGTGCTGGAGCTCCACACTTCCATAGGCAGGGAGGGTGCTGGAGCTCCACACTTCCATAGGCAGGGAGGGTGCTGGAGCTCCACACTTCCATAGGCAGGGAGGGTGCTGGAGCTCCACACTTCCATAGGCAGGGAGGGTGCTGGAGCTCCACACTTCCATAGGCAGGGAGGGTGCTGGAGCTCCACACTTCCATAGGCAGGGAGGGTGCTGGAGCTCCACACTTCCATAGGCAGGGAGGGTGCTGGAGCTCCACACTTCCATAGGCAGGGAGGGTGCTGGAGCTCCACACTTCCATAGGCAGGGAGGGTGCTGGAGCTCCACACTTCCATAGGCAGGGAGGGTGCTGGAGCTCCACACTTCCATAGGCAGGGAGGGTGCTGGAGCTCCACACTTCCATAGGCAGGGAGGGTGCTGGAGCTCCACACTTCCATAGGCAGGGAGGGTGCTGGAGCTCCACACTTCCATAGGCAGGGAGGGTGCTGGAGCTCCACACTTCCATAGGCAGGGAGGGTGCTGGAGCTCCACACTTCCATAGGCAGGGAGGGTGCTGGAGCTCCACACTTCCATAGGCAGGGAGGGTGCTGGAGCTCCACACTTCCATAGGCAGGGAGGGTGCTGGAGCTCCACACTTCCATAGGCAGGGAGGGTGCTGGAGCTCCACACTTCCATAGGCTGGAGCTCCACACTTCCATAGGCAGGGAGGGTGCTGGAGCTCCACACTTCCATAGGCAGGGAGGGTGCTGGAGCTCCACACTTCCATAGGCTGGAGCTCCACACTTCCATAGGCAGGGAGGGTGCTGGAGCTCCACACTTCCATAGGCAGGGAGGGTGCTGGAGCTCCACACTTCCATAGGCAGGGAGGGTGCTGGAGCTCCACACTTCCATAGGCAGGGAGGGTGCTGGAGCTCCACACTTCCATAGGCAGGGAGGGTGCTGGAGCTCCACACTTCCATAGGCAGGGAGGGTGCTGGAGCTCCACACTTCCATAGGCAGGGAGGGTGCTGGAGCTCCACACTTCCATAGGCAGGGAGGGTGCTGGAGCTCCACACTTCCATAGGCAGGGAGGGTGCTGGAGCTCCACACTTCCATAGGCAGGGAGGGTGCTGGAGCTCCACACTTCCATAGGCAGGGAGGGTGCTGGAGCTCCACACTTCCATAGGCAGGGAGGGTGCTGGAGCTCCACACTTCCATAGGCAGGGAGGGTGCTGGAGCTCCACACTTCCATAGGCAGGGAGGGTGCTGGAGCTCCACACTTCCATAGGCAGGGAGGGTGCTGGAGCTCCACACTTCCATAGGCAGGGAGGGTGCTGGAGCTCCACACTTCCATAGGCAGGGAGGGTGCTGGAGCTCCACACTTCCATAGGCAGGGAGGGTGCTGGAGCTCCACACTTCCATAGGCAGGGAGGGTGCTGGAGCTCCACACTTCCATAGGCAGGGAGGGTGCTGGAGCTCCACACTTCCATAGGCAGGGAGGGTGCTGGAGCTCCACACTTCCATAGGCAGGGAGGGTGCTGGAGCTCCACACTTCCATAGGCAGGGAGGGTGCTGGAGCTCCACACTTCCATAGGCAGGGAGGGTGCTGGAGCTCCACACTTCCATAGGCAGGGAGGGTGCTGGAGCTCCACACTTCCATAGGCAGGGAGGGTGCTGGAGCTCCACACTTCCATAGGCAGGGAGGGTGCTGGAGCTCCACACTTCCATAGGCAGGGAGGGTGCTGGAGCTCCACACTTCCATAGGCAGGGAGGGTGCTGGAGCTCCACACTTCCATAGGCAGGGAGGGTGCTGGAGCTCCACACTTCCATAGGCAGGGAGGGTGCTGGAGCTCCACACTTCCATAGGCAGGGAGGGTGCTGGAGCTCCACACTTCCATAGGCAGGGAGGGTGCTGGAGCTCCACACTTCCATAGGCAGGGAGGGTGCTGGAGCTCCACACTTCCATAGGCAGGGAGGGTGCTGGAGCTCCACACTTCCATAGGCAGGGAGGGTGCTGGAGCTCCACACTTCCATAGGCAGGGAGGGTGCTGGAGCTCCACACTTCCATAGGCAGGGAGGGTGCTGGAGCTCCACACTTCCATAGGCAGGGAGGGTGCTGGAGCTCCACACTTCCATAGGCAGGGAGGGTGCTGGAGCTCCACACTTCCATAGGCAGGGAGGGTGCTGGAGCTCCACACTTCCATAGGCAGGAAGGGGGCTGGAGCTCCACACTTCCATAGGCAGGGAGGGTGCTGGAGCTCCACACTTCCATAGGCAGGGAGGGTGCTGGAGCTCCACACTTCCATAGGCAGGGAGGGTGCTGGAGCTCCACACTTCCATAGGCAGGGAGGGTGCTGGAGCTCCACACTTCCATAGGCAGGGAGGGTGCTGGAGCTCCACACTTCCATAGGCAGGGAGGGTGCTGGAGCTCCACACTTCCATAGGCAGGGAGGGTGCTGGAGCTCCACACTTCCATAGGCAGGGAGGGTGCTGGAGCTCCACACTTCCATAGGCAGGGAGGGTGCTGGAGCTCCACACTTCCATAGGCAGGGAGGGTGCTGGAGCTCCACACTTCCATAGGCAGGGAGGGTGCTGGAGCTCCACACTTCCATAGGCAGGGAGGGTGCTGGAGCTCCACACTTCCATAGGCAGGGAGGGTGCTGGAGCTCCACACTTCCATAGGCAGGGAGGGTGCTGGAGCTCCACACTTCCATAGGCAGGGAGGGTGCTGGAGCTCCACACTTCCATAGGCAGGGAGGGTGCTGGAGCTCCACACTTCCATAGGCAGGGAGGGTGCTGGAGCTCCACACTTCCATAGGCAGGGAGGGTGCTGGAGCTCCACACTTCCATAGGCAGGGAGGGTGCTGGAGCTCCACACTTCCATAGGCAGGGAGGGTGCTGGAGCTCCACACTTCCATAGGCAGGGAGGGTGCTGGAGCTCCACACTTCCATAGGCAGGGAGGGTGCTGGAGCTCCACACTTCCATAGGCAGGGAGGGTGCTGGAGCTCCACACTTCCATAGGCAGGGAGGGTGCTGGAGCTCCACACTTCCATAGGCAGGGAGGGTGCTGGAGCTCCACACTTCCATAGGCAGGGAGGGTGCTGGAGCTCCACACTTCCATAGGCAGGGAGGGTGCTGGAGCTCCACACTTCCATAGGCAGGGAGGGTGCTGGAGCTCCACACTTCCATAGGCAGGGAGGGTGCTGGAGCTCCACACTTCCATAGGCAGGGAGGGTGCTGGAGCTCCACACTTCCATAGGCAGGGAGGGTGCTGGAGCTCCACACTTCCATAGGCAGGGAGGGTGCTGGAGCTCCACACTTCCATAGGCAGGGAGGGTGCTGGAGCTCCACACTTCCATAGGCAGGGAGGGTGCTGGAGCTCCACACTTCCATAGGCAGGGAGGGTGCTGGAGCTCCACACTTCGATAGGCAGGGAGGGTGCTGGAGCTCCACACTTCCATAGGCAGGGAGGGTGCTGGAGCTCCACACTTCCATAGGCAGGGAGGGTGCTGGAGCTCCACACTTCCATAGGCAGGGAGGGTGCTGGAGCTCCACACTTCCATAGGCAGGGAGGGTGCTGGAGCTCCACACTTCCATAGGCAGGGAGGGTGCTGGAGCTCCACACTTCCATAGGCAGGGAGGGTGCTGGAGCTCCACATCCACACTTCCAGCCACTGCATGCTGGCACTTCCACCTTGCTTGCTAAGTCGGCGTGATCTTGCCCAAAAAGTCCCTCCTCACCTCCAGCTGGAAGTGGAAAAAAATCCTCCACCTGCTTGGCCGAGGTTCTGGAAGCCAGCAGCTCGCAGAATGTTGCCAAAGTTTCACTGGAAGGAAAAGAAAAGAGAAGACCGAGTGCGCATTTCACCTACCGCCGAATGTCCACAAGAGGGAAGTGTCACTCCGTCGCAGAATCTGCGCCGACGCACTCGGCACCCTTCGAATTTATGGTGCCGGTGCGGGTGTTCTGGGTGCAAAAAGGCCGCCCAAGTGGTAGAAAAAAATCAGACTTCGTCTCTTAGGTCGAAATTAATGCCAAGTTTTGAAATGCGCTGGCAGGGGTGGACCAGGGCCCGTTAGAAGTGCTTAGCCGAGGTCCTGGAAGCCTAACCCGGCGTGATCTTGTGCAAAAAGCCGCTGCTGAGCTCCAGCTGGAAGTGTAAAAAGAACCGGGCTGGATCAAAAAAAGAACCGGGCGGCCCGTTAAAATTGCTTAGCCGAGGTCCTGGAACCCTAACCCGGCGTGATCTTGTGCAAAAAGCCGCTGCTGAGCTCCAGCTGGAAGTGTAAAAAGAACCGGGCTGGTTCAAAAAAAGAACCGGGCGACCCGTTAGAAGTGCTTAGCCGAGGTCCTGGAAGCCTAACCCGGCGTGATCTTGTGCAAAAAGCCGCTGCTGAGCTCCAGCTGGAAGTGGAAAAAGAACCGGGCTGGATCAAAAAAGAACCGGGCGACCCGTTAAAATTGCTTAGCCGAGGTCCTGGAAGCCTAACACGGCGTGTTCTTGTGCAAAAAGCCGCTCCCGAGCTCCAGCTGGAAGTGTAAAAAGAACCAGGCTGGATAAAAAAAAGAACCGGGCTGGATCAAAAAAGAACCGGGCGACCCGTTAAAATTGCTTAGCCGAGGTCCTGGAAGCCTAACACGGCGTGATCTTGTGCAAAAAGCCGCTCCCGAGCTCCAGCTGGAAGTGTAAAAAGAACCGGGCTGGATAAAAAAAGAACCGGGCTGGATCAAAAAAGAACCGGGCGGCCCATTAAAATTGCTTAGCCGAGGTCCTGGAAGCCTAACACGGCGTGATCTTGTGCAAAAAGCCGCTCCCGAGCTCCAGCTGGAAGTGTAAAAAGAACCGGGCTGGATAAAAAAAGAACCGGGCTGGATCAAAAAAGAACCGGGCGGCCCATTAAAATTGCTTAGCCGAGGTCCTGGAAGCCTAACACGGCGTGATCTTGTGCAAAAAGCCGCTCCCGAGCTCCAGCTGGAAGTGTAAAAAGAACCGGGCTGGATAAAAAAAGAACCGGGCTGGATCAAAAAAGAACCGGGCGACCCGTTAAAATTGCTTAGCCGAGGTCCTGGAAGCCTAACCCGGCGTGATCTTGTGCAAAAAGCCGCTCCCGAGCTCCAGCTGGAAGTGTAAAAAGAACCGGGCTGGATAAAAAAAAGAACCGGGCTGGATCAAAAAAGAACCGGGCGACCCGTTAAAATTGCTTAGCCGAGGTCCTGGAAGCCTAACACGGCGTGATCTTGTGCAAATAGCCGCTCCCGAGCTCCAGCTGGAAGTGTAAAAAGAACCAGGCTGGATAAAAAAAAGAACCGGGCTGGATCAAAAAAGAACCGGGCGACCCGTTAAAATTGCTTAGCCGAGGTCCTGGAAGCCTAACCCGGCGTGATCTTGTGCAAAAAGCCGCTCCCAAGCTCCAGCTGGAAGTGTAAAAAGAACCGGGCTGGATCAAAAAAGAACCGGGCTGGATAAAAAAAAAGAACCGGGCGACCCGTTAAAATTGCTTAGCCGAGGTCCTGGAAGCCTAACCCGGCGTGATCTTGTGCAAAAAGCCGCTCCCGAGCTCCAGCTGGAAGTGTAAAAAGAACCGGGCTGGATAAAAAAAGAACCGGGCTGGATCAAAAAAGAACCGGGCGGCCCATTAAAATTGCTTAGCCGAGGTCCTGGAAGCCTAACACGGCGTGATCTTGTGCAAAAAGCCGCTCCCGAGCTCCAGCTGGAAGTGTAAAAAGAACCGGGCTGGATAAAAAAAGAACCGGGCTGGATCAAAAAAGAACCGGGCGACCCGTTAAAATTGCTTAGCCGAGGTCCTGGAAGCCTAACCCGGCGTGATCTTGTGCAAAAAGCCGCTCCCGAGCTCCAGCTGGAAGTGTAAAAAGAACCGGGCTGGATAAAAAAAAGAACCGGGCTGGATCAAAAAAGAACCGGGCGACCCGTTAAAATTGCTTAGCCGAGGTCCTGGAAGCCTAACACGGCGTGATCTTGTGCAAATAGCCGCTCCCGAGCTCCAGCTGGAAGTGTAAAAAGAACCAGGCTGGATAAAAAAAAGAACCGGGCTGGATCAAAAAAGAACCGGGCGACCCGTTAAAATTGCTTAGCCGAGGTCCTGGAAGCCTAACCCGGCGTGATCTTGTGCAAAAAGCCGCTCCCAAGCTCCAGCTGGAAGTGTAAAAAGAACCGGGCTGGATCAAAAAAGAACCGGGCTGGATAAAAAAAAAGAACCGGGCGACCCGTTAAAATTGCTTAGCCGAGGTCCTGGAAGCCTAACCCGGCGTGATCTTGTGCAAAAAGCCGCTCCCGAGCTCCAGCTGGAAGTGTAAAAAGAACCGGGCTGGATAAAAAAAGAACCGGGCTGGATCAAAAAAAGAACCGGGCGACCCGTTAAAATTGCTTAGCCGAGGTCCTGGAAGCCTAACACGGCGTGATCTTGTGCAAAAAGCCGCTCCCGAGCTCCAGCTGGAAGTGTAAAAAGAACCGGGCTGGATAAAAAAAGAACCGGGCTGGATCAAAAAAGAACCGGGCGACCCGTTAAAATTGCTTAGCCGAGGTCCTGGAAGCCTAACCCGGCGTGATCTTGTGCAAAAAGCCGCTCCCGAGCTCCAGCTGGAAGTGTAAAAAGAACCGGGCTGGATAAAAAAAAGAACCGGGCTGGATCAAAAAAGAACCGGGCGACCCGTTAAAATTGCTTAGCCGAGGTCCTGGAAGCCTAACACGGCGTGATCTTGTGCAAAAAGCCGCTCCCGAGCTCCAGCTGGAAGTGTAAAAAGAACCGGGCTGGATAAAAAAAGAACCGGGCTGGATCAAAAAAGAACCGGGGGACCCGTTAAAATTGCTTAGCCGAGGTCCTGGAAGCCTAACCCGGCGTGATCTTGTGCAAAAAGCCGCTCCCGAGCTCCAGCTGGAAGTGTAAAAAGAACCGGGCTGGATAAAAAAAAGAACCGGGCTGGATCAAAAAAGAACCGGGCGACCCGTTAAAATTGCTTAGCCGAGGTCCTGGAAGCCTAACACGGCGTGATCTTGTGCAAATAGCCGCTCCCGAGCTCCAGCTGGAAGTGTAAAAAGAACCAGGCTGGATAAAAAAAAGAACCGGGCTGGATCAAAAAAGAACCGGGCGACCCGTTAAAATTGCTTAGCCGAGGTCCTGGAAGCCTAACCCGGCGTGATCTTGTGCAAAAAGCCGCTCCCAAGCTCCAGCTGGAAGTGTAAAAAGAACCGGGCTGGATAAAAAAAAGAACCGGGCTGGATCAAAAAAGAACCGGGCGACCCGTTAAAATTGCTTAGCCGAGGTCCTGGAAGCCTAACACGGCGTGTTCTTGTGCAAAAAGCCGCTCCCGAGCTTCAGCTGGAAGTGTAAAAAGAACCGGGCTGGATAAAAAAAGAACCGGGCTGGATAAAAAAAAGAACCGGGCGACCCGTTAAAATTGCTTAGCCGAGGTCCTGGAAGCCTAACACGGCGTGATCTTGTGCAAAAAGCCGCTCCCGAGCTCCAGCTGGAAGTGTAAAAAGAACCGGGCTGGATAAAAAAAAGAACCGGGCTGGATCAAAAAAGAACCGGGCGACCCGTTAAAATTGCTTAGCCGAGGTCCTGGAAGCCTAACACGGCGTGATCTTGTGCAAAAAGCCGCTCCCGAGCTCCAGCTGGAAGTGTAAAAAGAACCAGGCTGGATAAAAAAAAGAACCGGGCTGGATAAAAAAAAGAACCGGGCGACCCGTTAAAATTGCTTAGCCGAGGTCCTGGAAGCCTAACACGGCGTGTTCTTGTGCAAAAAGCCGCTCCCGAGCTCCAGCTGGAAGTGTAAAAAGAACCGGGCTGGATAAAAAAAGAACCGGGCTGGATAAAAAAAAAGAACCGGGCGACCCGTTAAAATTGCTTAGCCGAGGTCCTGGAAGCCTAACACGGCGTGTTCTTGTGCAAAAAGCCGCTCCCGAGCTCCAGCTGGAAGTGTAAAAAGAACCGGGCTGGATAAAAAAAAGAACCGGGCTGGATCAAAAAAGAACCGGGCGACCCGTTAAAATTGCTTAGCCGAGGTCCTGGAAGCCTAACACGGCGTGATCTTGTGCAAAAAGCCGCTCCCGAGCTCCAGCTGGAAGTGTAAAAAGAACCAGGCTGGATAAAAAAAAGAACCGGGCTGGATCAAAAAAGAACCGGGCGACCCGTTAAAATTGCTTAGCCGAGGTCCTGGAAGCCTAACACGGCGTGATCTTGTGCAAAAAGCCGCTCCCGAGCTCCAGCTGGAAGTGTAAAAAGAACCAGGCTGGATAAAAAAAAGAACCGGGCTGGATAAAAAAAAGAACCGGGCGACCCGTTAAAATTGCTTAGCCGAGGTCCTGGAAGCCTAACACGGCGTGTTCTTGTGCAAAAAGCCGCTCCCGAGCTCCAGCTGGAAGTGTAAAAAGAACCGGGCTGGATAAAAAAAGAACCGGGCTGGATAAAAAAAAAGAACCGGGCGACCCGTTAAAATTGCTTAGCCGAGGTCCTGGAAGCCTAACACGGCGTGTTCTTGTGCAAAAAGCCGCTCCCGAGCTCCAGCTGGAAGTGTAAAAAGAACCGGGCTGGATAAAAAAAAGAACCGGGCTGGATCAAAAAAGAACCGGGCGACCCGTTAAAATTGCTTAGCCGAGGTCCTGGAAGCCTAACACGGCGTGTTCTTGTGCAAAAAGCCGCTCCCGAGCTCCAGCTGGAAGTGTAAAAAGAACCAGGCTGGATAAAAAAAAGAACCGGGCTGGATCAAAAAAGAACCGGGCGACCCGTTAAAATTGCTTAGCCGAGGTCCTGGAAGCCTAACACGGCGTGTTCTTGTGCAAAAAGCCGCTCCCGAGCTCCAGCTGGAAGTGTAAAAAGAACCAGGCTGGATAAAAAAAAGAACCGGGCTGGATCAAAAAAGAACCGGGCGACCCGTTAAAATTGCTTAGCCGAGGTCCTGGAAGCCTAACACGGCGTGTTCTTGTGCAAAAAGCCGCTCCCGAGCTCCAGCTGGAAGTGTAAAAAGAACCAGGCTGGATAAAAAAAAGAACCGGGCTGGATCAAAAAAGAACCGGGCGACCCGTTAAAATTGCTTAGCCGAGGTCCTGGAAGCCTAACACGGCGTGTTCTTGTGCAAAAAGCCGCTCCCGAGCTCCAGCTGGAAGTGTAAAAAGAACCGGGCTGGATAAAAAAAGAACCGGGCTGGTTCAAAAAAGAACCGGGCAACCCGTTAAAATTGCTTAGCCGAGGTCCTGGAAGCCTAACACGGCGTGATCTTGTGCAAAAAGCCGCTCCCGAGCTCCAGCTGGAAGTGTAAAAAGAACCGGGCTGGATAAAAAAAGAACCGGGCTGGATCAAAAAAGAACCGGGCGACCCGTTAAAATTGCTTAGCCGAGGTCCTGGAAGCCTAACACGGCGTGATCTTGCCCGAAATTCGGCCTCTATACTTCCATTTTAGGTACCAGGCGCTCATAGTGTGTTGGTCCCACTAGTCAGTGTACTGGTCCCACTCGCTAGTGTACTGGTCCCCCTAGTCAGTGTACTCATCCAGTTACCCCCCGTTTTCCAAAACACCATCGGCACGTATAAGGGGGGGACTCCTGAGAGAGATGAGGTATATGGCAGCGCAACACCAATCCGCTCCGCGCTGGTTCCCATGTCGGCTACGGATGAATAAAACCAGCCTGTCCCCCCTGGAGCTCAC
This sequence comes from Syngnathus leptorhynchus, assembly GCF_054491065.1. Lineage (NCBI taxonomy): Eukaryota > Metazoa > Chordata > Actinopteri > Syngnathiformes > Syngnathidae > Syngnathus > Syngnathus leptorhynchus. The sequence continues at coordinate 253,413 of NW_028232070.1, read as the reverse complement.
GAGACACGGAATTTTTTCTAAGTGCCAACGGCTCTTCCGAGCAAACGTGTCCGCTCCGGCTGGTTCCCCCGTCGGCCTCGAATGACGAAAAATGCCGGTCTCCGCCCGGAGCTCATGACAAACGAAAAATTTTCTAAGTGCCAACGGCACTAGCGAGCGAATGTGTCCGCTCGGCGCTGGTTCCCGGGTCGAACCCGGAAGACGAAAAACGCCGGTCCTCGCCCGGAGCTCATGACAAACGAAAAATTTTCTAAGTGCCAACGGCACTAGCGAGCGAATGTGTCCGCTCGGCGCTGGTTCCCGGGTCGAACCCGGAAGACGAAAAACGCCGGTCTCCGCCCGGAGCTCATGACAAACGAAAAATTTTCTAAGTGCCAACGGCACTAGCGAGCGAATGTGTCCGCTCGGCGCTGGTTCCCGGGTCGAACCCGGAAGACGAAAAACGCCGCTCTCCGCCCGGAGCTCATGACAAACGAAAAATTTTCTAAGTGCCAACGGCACTAGCGAGCGAATGTGTCCGCTCGGCGCTGGTTCCCGGGTCGAACCCGGAAGACGAAAAACGCCGGTCCTCGCCCGGAGCTCATGACAAACGAAAAATTTTCTAAGTGCCAACGGCACTAGCGAGCGAATGTGTCCGCTCGGCGCTGGTTCCCGGGTCAAACCCGGAAGACGAAAAACGCCGCTCTCCGCCCGGAGCTCATGACAAACGAAAAATTTTCTAAGTGCCAACGGCACTAGCGAGCGAATGTGTCCGCTCGGCGCTGGTTCCCGGGTCGAACCCGGAAGACGAAAAACGCCGGTCTCCGCCCGGAGCTCATGAATCGATCGGTCGCCGACATCCGCTACGCACCGGTATGCTTTTCGAGTATTTACCTCGCTCGTCGAGTCAAAAGTGCCATCTAACGTGAGCATATGCATGGTCTGCGGACGATCCACCATATGTCGCATTCACGAAATGGGAATTTATTCACCGCAAGTTTTAATCATTACAAGACCCCATTTCTGGCCCTCTGTTACCAACCACCGACTAGCCTTCCCCATACCCGGAGGCAGCGCACCCGGTCACACGCCGGAGCGGACCACCGACATATGGTTCAGGACCCTTCACCTGTCGCAGCTAAGTATAAGCCATCCAAGACGGACAACCGTCCCCGCCGCGCTTCCACCCCCGCGGCTGCTCAATCGCGTCCCAGGCCCTCAGGGAACTCCGCCCACGTCCTCAGACCCAAGCGCGCTCCCCCGACCAGGCCACGACCGCATAACCTCGGAGGGACCCCCATCACATGAATACAGGAGGGGACCGACGCGGCCAATTCCCACTTGGCCCACGCACAATCCCCCGCATAAAGCCACCAGAGCCCGGCTGCCCCCGGCCGCCCACAAGCCACCAAACCTGCTGCCGCCCGCGGTAGAGGCGCCCCTACCACCACCGAATGACCCTCGCCTGAGACCATACAGCCCACCCATCCGGCACCCATAAATAGGGAAGTTCGCTCCAAGTCGGGTGCCACCCCATGCAGCTTCCTCGACTACTCCCCATTGCCGCCGTCCGGTCTCAGAGGCCACGGGGAACCACCCTGTCACAGGTGATCTTCCAAGCCAACAACCCCACCAAGACACCCAGCAGGTTGTCCCACCAGAGACCCCAGGCATGACGCAGCAGCTCGACGTGTGACACCAACCAGACCACTTCCCTAACGAGGCCCCCCAGCCGAAGGCCCCGCGGGTCCACAGGCCCGATCCCATCATTACGGAGCACGCACGCACCCACACCCAGGCCCACAAGGCATCCCAGGCAAAGCCACCAGCAAGCCGCCAGCCGGGACGACTGACGGACCCGCAACAGCAGCCGGGACGGTGCCCCAGTGTCGCTGAACGACACACCGCCCCGGTCCATCTCCACAGTGACCCGCAAACCGTCCGGGCAGACCCTCGCACCGTACCACACTCCAGGGATCTTCCACATCCACAGAGACCAATGAGGTGTCCAGGCCCACCAACCTGTATTGGGAACCACGACAGACAGCCAAGGCCCCGCGCGCCACCGCGCGCATGCTAGGCAATGGCCCCCCGACTGCGGACGAGCCGGGACAACCACTGCTTCGCGCCACCTGTCGCCTCCCCTTTCACCATCGTCCTCCTGGCTACCACCAACCACACCGGCCTGTCCCGCGGACCACCATCCTGAGCAGGACAACGGCCCCTCATCAAGCAGCCCATCTGGAGTAGCCCAGCATGGCAGGAGCCGCAGCGAATTCGGCCTTCGCTCCAGAAGAAGCGGCACTAGCGTTCAAAAGCATGGATGAGAGAATCCATAGCAAGAAAGGCAGGGTCATAGAGACAAGTCCCTCTCCACAATCCAATCCCGCGACCGCGAGCTCGGTGTCGGTGCCACCGCAGCCCACCCCGATGAGCAGCCCACACGGGCGACGAATCACCCTCACGCGTCAAGTACGCCTAGCTTCCCACTACACACAGGCCATGACCATGGGAAACCGAGTCGAAAGCCCTCGCACGGCCAGTAAGCGACCGCCAGCTACTGTTCAGCCCACCCTCCGGCAAGCCTCCCAGCAGACCCGGCTATCAAGCCCCGTCCCTTCGAGAACCCTGGGATCGACTCCACGCACCCTTCACGTGGCAGACAGCCTCATCAGTTGCCTCCCGGCCGAAGCCCAGCCTGAGGGGCCAGACCCCCAGTCCTGCCTGGACTCGACCACGAGCATAGCGTTCAAAACCAGCCAAGTTGGATGAAGCAGGAGACTCGGTCAGTACAGGCTCTGACCTGCTTCCTTGACCAGCGCAACAGCCGCAAGGTGTCTCACTCACCCTACAAACTGCCTGCCGTGCCGTCACACAGGGACCTCCATATCCACCTCACTCGTTTCGTCACCCGACACGCGTCGGGCAACCCTACTCGTCAGTGATACGCCGGCGACCCACACCCGCACAGACATACCACAGGCACCTCTGTCAAAATGCCCTCCCAGAAACAAGCTGTGGCACCATCATAGCATCCGTCGCCCATACTCTCATAACCAGACCGACGGCGGCCACCAGTGCCACTGAGGAGTTGTCAGGAGCTTCGCCAGCCTGGGTCCACCCGCTCCACCGGCCAGACTGACTGTGACTCCGACTCTGTGCAGCTGCGACACGGACTTCCGAACCAAAGGAGTTTTCGCAACATGGTCTGTAGACATGACTACAGCCGTTCGAGGACCCTCAGCCAAACCCCGAAAGTTGGTCCCCATGGCCTCCGAGGCGGTTGATCACACGCCATACACGCACCCAACCTCAAGCACGTGAAGATGAGGTCGCTCGAGCAGCCACGACCCCCCATTAAGCCGTGCCTCCGCGGTTCTTGATAACCCAGGTCCGCAATCCTGGGCAGCTCGGCTATCCCGCCGCGCGTTTGGGGAGGGAGGGCGACCCGTAGGACGGCCCGCCGACTACACGACCGTTTGGCAGAGCGAGTGCAAGGTTAGGCGAGCAGGGCGGTAACTCGGGTTAGTCTGGGGAGACTCGCGGTGGACAGGGGGGCGCGAATCCGGCCGGGCGGCCCCATCGATTAAGCATTGGTAGGGAGCCGAGGATGAGCCGTGCGAAGTGGCCTCGGAGGCGGTCCGTGGGGGACGACGGGGGGGGACGGGCGTCGGCCCTCCGGCCCGAGCAGAGAACGTTCGGTCACCCAAGCGGGAATCTGCGCCCCGGCCCGAGTCGGACTCGGTCGGTGCGGCCCGCTGAGGCCCTCAACTATTCCCGTACGCGGGGGTCGGGAGCTGCGGCGCTGCGCCGGCGACTTACCCGCGCGAGGCACGCACTGCGTGCGGCCAGGATGCGGAGTTGGATCGGCGCTGGTTGGGAACCCTCGGGGAACGAAGGCGGACGGCGGCCAGCCGGCGCCGACGAACCCGTCGGGGAGGGGGCTGGTGGCAGGCGCGATCGGCACTATTGCTGACTGCCGGGAGGGAAGCTGCGCCCCGGCCGAGTCAGACTCAGCCGTTGCGGCCCCCCCGAGCCCGCAGCGCGTAGCGCGGAAGCCATACGCCCCCCCGATGCGGAGCGACAGACGCCCCCGCGACCGCGGTTGGTCGGGAAGGCTTTTCGGATAGAGGTCGGACGGTGTGTGTGGACGGCTTCCCGTGGTGCCGCCGCTATCAAGCCGGAGGGTTTGAGAAACGACATTCGCGGAAGGACCGGCGCGGCCGGCGGACGCTCGCACGCGCGGCGCCCGACACTCAGCCGCTCGCTCGGCCTCCGTGGATCGTGGCTAGGTGGGATGGATGCCAAACCGGGTCGTCTCGGTCTCGCCGCAGTACGGTCGCGCCGGGGCCTGCGGGGCGGCGCGGGGAGCGCACGCTCACGCGGCGGCCGGGGCGCTAGAGTGCGACCCGCAGTGGGTAGGAACCGTCCACCCGACGTCGGACGAGCCGAGGCCGATGGAGGCCCTACCAAGGCGGGTCATGAGTGCCAGTCGGTCAGTTGGGTGAGGGGGTACTCGGAGGCCCGCCGGGAGCAGACGGGCGACCGGGGATGGGGGGCGTACGCGGGCGGGCGCCGGGAGAAGACGGCCCGTCCGGGGTCGAATCTCGGCCTGTGTTTTCGGAGCCGGCCGGGCATCACGCTCCCTCCTTGGATGGACAACATTCGTAGTTGACACTTTGTGTCATTTTATCCGAGCGGGCGGGCGCCTCGAGAGGCGGACCGTCCGGGGCGACTCTCGGCCTGTGTTTTCGGAGCCGGCCGGGCCTCACGCTCCCTCCTTGGATGGACAACATTCGTAGTTGACACTTTGTGTCATTTTATCCGAGCGGGCGGGCGCCTCGAGAGGCGGACCGTCCGGGGCGACTCTCGGCCTGTGTTTTCGGAGCCGGCCGGGCCTCACGCTCCCTCCTTGGATGGACAACATTCGTAGTTGACACTTTGTGTCATTTTATCCGAGCGGGCGGGCGCCGCGAGGCGGACCGTCCGGGGCGACTCTCGGCCTGTGTTTAAGGAGCCGGCCGGGCATCACGCTCCTTCCTTGGATGGACAACATTCGCAGTTGACACTTTGTGTCATTTTATCCGAGCAGACGGGCGCCGCGAGGCGGACCGTCCGGGGCGACTCTCGGCCTGTGTTTTCGGAGCCGGCCGGGCATCACGCTCCCTCCTTGGATGGACAACATTCGTAGTTGACACTTTGTGTCATTTTATCCGAGCAGACGGGCGCCGCGAGGCGACCGTCCGGGGCGACTCTCGGCCTGTGTTTAAGGAGCCGGCCGGGCATCACGCTCCTTCCTTGGATGGACAACATTCGTAGTTGACACTTTGTGTCATTTTATCCGAGCGGGCGGGCGCCGCGAGGCGGACCGTCCGGGGCGACTCTCGGCCTGTGTTTAAGGAGCCGGCCGGGCATCACGCTCCTTCCTTGGATGGACAACATTCGCAGTTGACACTTTGTGTCATTTTATCCGAGCAGACGGGCGCCGCGAGGCGGACCGTCCGGGGCGACTCTCGGCCTGTGTTTTCGGAGCCGGCCGGGCATCACGCTCCCTCCTTGGATGGACAACATTCGTAGTTGACACTTTGTGTCATTTTATCCGAGCAGACGGGCGCCGCGAGGCGGACCGTCCGGGGCGACTCTCGGCCTGTGTTTAAGGAGCCGGCCGGGCATCACGCTCCTTCCTTGGATGGACAACATTCGTAGTTGACACTTTGTGTCATTTTATCCGAGCGGGCGGGCGCCGCGAGGCGGACCGTCCGGGGCGACTCTCGGCCTGTGTTTAAGGAGCCGGCCGGGCATCACGCTCCTTCCTTGGATGGACAACATTCGCAGTTGACACTTTGTGTCATTTTATCCGAGCAGACGGGCGCCGCGAGGCGGACCGTCCGGGGCGACTCTCGGCCTGTGTTTAAGGAGCCGGCCGGGCATCACGCTCCTTCCTTGGATGGACAACATTCGTAGTTGACACTTTGTGTCATTTTATCCGAGCGGGCGGGCGCCGCGAGGCGGACCGTCCGGGGCGACTCTCGGCCTGTGTTTAAGGAGCCGGCCGGGCATCACGCTCCTTCCTTGGATGGACAACATTCGCAGTTGACACTTTGTGTCATTTTATCCGAGCAGACGGGCGCCGCGAGGCGGACCGTCCGGGGCGACTCTCGGCCTGTGTTTTCGGAGCCGGCCGGGCATCACGCTCCCTCCTTGGATGGACAACATTCGTAGTTGACACTTTGTGTCATTTTATCCGAGCAGACGGGCGCCGCGAGGCGGACCGTCCGGGGCGACTCTCGGCCTGTGTTTAAGGAGCCGGCCGGGCATCACGCTCCTTCCTTGGATGGACAACATTCGCAGTTGACACTTTGTGTCATTTTGTTCGGCCTGTGTTTAAGGAGGCGGCCGTCCTCCACTCGGTCCGTGTTTAAGGAGCGACACTCGCGCTCCGGTTCGGCCTGTATTTAGGGAGGCGGCCGTCCTCCGCTTGGTCTGTGTTAAGGGCGACACTCGGTCCATGTTTGAGGAGCCTGGCCCTGACGCTCCTCTCCGGCCTGTGTTTAAGGAGGCGGCCGTCCTCCCCTTGGTCTGTGTTAAGGGCGACACTCGGTCCATGTTTGAGGAGCCTGGCCCTGACGCTCCTCTCCGGCCTGTGTTTAAGGAGGCGGCCGTCCTCCCCTTGGTCTGTGTTAAGGGCGACACTCGGTCCATGTTTGAGGAGCCTGGCCCTGACGCTCCTCTCCGGCCTGTGTTTAAGGAGGCGGCCGTCCTCCCCTTGGTCTGTGTTAAGGGCGACACTCGGTCCATGTTTGAGGAGCCTGGCCCTGACGCTCCTCTCCGGCCTGTGTTTAAGGAGGCGGCCGTCCTCCCCTTGGTCTGTGTTAAGGGCGACACTCGGTCCGTGTTTAAGGAGCCTGGCCCTCGCGCTCCGGTTCGGCCTGTATTTAGGGAGGCGGCCGTCCTCCGCTTGGTCTGTGTTAAGGGCGACACTCGGTCCATGTTTGAGGAGCCTGGCCCTGACGCTCCTCTCCGGCCTGTGTTTAAGGAGGCGGCCGTCCTCCCCTTGGTCTGTGTTAAGGGCGACACTCGGTCCGTGTTTAAGGAGCGGCCCTCGCGCTCCGGTTCGGCCTGTATTTAGGGAGGCGGCCGTCCTCCGCTTGGTCTGTGTTAAGGGCGACACTCGGTCCGTGTTTAAGGAGCCGGCCCTGACGCTCCTCTTCGGCCTGTGTTTAAGGAGGCGGCCGTCCTCCACTTCCTTCCATGCACCACCACATTCGCAGTTGACACTTTGCCATTTTTTCAGAGAGGTGACACTTAGTCGTTTTTTCGAAAGTTGACACTTAGTCGTTTTTTCGAAAGTTGACACTTTGCCGTTTTTTCAGAGAGGCGACACTTAGTCGTTTTTTCGAAAGTTGACACTTAGCCGTTTTTTCGAAAGTTGACACTTAGCCGTTTTTTCGAAAGTTGACACTTAGCCGTTTTTTCGAAAGTTGACACTTAGTCACTTTTTCGCCACAGTGACACCTCCAGCGCGTGCCACGGCGCTTTTCAGGTCTTCTATCCGACCTTGTGCTGTCGAGGACGGCGTGTCCGACGCCGTGGGGAGACCAGCACCATCTCCTCCATACTCGTAAACGGGGTGCTTTGGAAAACGGGGGGAAAGTCGATGAGTACACTGACTACTGGGACCATTTCATTGTACTCTGGCGCACCTGAAGACCAAAAAAGGTACTGCACCTTAGCCCGGGTACCTCACCCCCTGGTACCTCGAGGAGAACTTAGAAAAATTTCGACAAATTTTTGGTGAGCTCCAGGGAGAGAGGCTGATTTTTCGCTTTTTGAGGCCGACCGCCGAACCGGCGCGGGGCGGACTCACAAGCCCCGCAGAGCCGTGGGCACTTAGTCGTTTTTTCAGAGAGGCGACACTTAGTCGTTTTTTCAGAGGCGACACTTAGTCGTTTTTTCGAAAGTTGACACTTAGCCGTTTTTTCGAAAGTCGACACTTAGCCGTTTTTTTGGAAAGTTGACACTTAGTCGTTTTTTCGAAAGTTGACACTTAGTCGTTTTTTCGCCACAATTGGCTCTGAGCTCCAGGGGGAGAGCCTGGTTTTGCCTTATTTCAGGCCGGCTGGGGAACCGGCGCGGGTCGGATGCACGAGCCCGGCAGAGCCGTGGGCACTTAGAAAATTTTCGCCGATTAAGCTGGGACCTCCAGGCGGAGACCGGCATTCCTCGTCCTCGGGGTTCGACCCAGGAACCGGCGCTGGGCAGACGCCGTAGCCACGCAGAGCCGTGGGCACTTAGAAAATATTCGCCAAGTTGGCTCTGAGCTCCAGGCGGAGAGGCTGGTTTTGCCTTATTTCAGGCCGGCTGGGGAACCGGCGCGGGTCGGATGCACGAGCCCGCAGAGCCGTGGGCACTTTGCCATTTTCTCAGAGTCGAC
>NW_028232070.1:220000-240000 GCF_054491065.1 Syngnathus leptorhynchus | reverse complement strand
CGGGTGCCGAGTTCACTGGCCCCAAGCGACAACCGGTCACCGAGGCACCCGCCGAAGGCGGGTGCCGAGTTCACTGGCCCCAAGCGACGGCGGTCACCGAGGCACCCGCCGGAGGCGGGTGCCGAGTTCACTGGCCCCAAGCGACGGCGGTCACCGAGGCACCCGCCGGAGGCGGGTGCCGAGTTCACCGGCCCCGAGCACCAGCGGTCAGCCACGGAGGGTGCTGGATCATCCATACTTCCATAGCTCCAGAGCTCCATAGCCCCGGAGCTCCATAGCCCCGGAGCTCCATAGCCCCGGAGCTCCATAGCTCCATAGCCCCGGAGCTCCATAGCCCCGGAGCTCCATAGCCCCGGAGCTCCATAGCTCCATAGCCCCGGAGCTCCATAGCCCCGGAGCTCCATAGCCCCGGAGCTCCATAGCTCCATAGCCCCGGAGCTCCATAGCCCCGGAGCTCCATAGCCCCGGAGCTCCATAGCCCCGGAGCTCCATAGCTCCAGCCGCGGAGGGTGCTGGCTGGTGGCTCCATAGCTCCATACTTCCATACTTGCAGCCACGGAGTTGGCTAAAATTGCACTAAGTGCGAAAGCCCATTCATTTACAACGGCGTGTCCGCCAGGCGGCGACATTTCCCCGTTACCGGTGGCTGCGCGGCGGGTGAGTGACAGAGCTTATCCGAGCGGCTGGAACTCTGCGCCGGCGTGGTCGAGCGTGAGGCCTCGGCCCTTTGGCTGCCTGGTACCTAAAACACTTCCATTGATCCAGCCACGGAGGGTGCTGGCTGGTGGCTCCATAGCTCCATAGCTCCATAGCACCAGAGCTCCATAGCTCCATAGCACCAGAGCTCCATAGCTCCATAGCACCAGAGCTCCATAGCTCCATAGCACCAGAGCTCCATAGCTCCATAGCACCAGAGCTCCATACTTCCAGAGCTCCATAGCTCCATAGCTCCATAGCACCAGAGCTCCATAGCTCCATAGCACCAGAGCTCCATAGCTCCATAGCACCAGAGCTCCATAGCTCCATAGCACCAGAGCTCCATAGCTCCATAGCACCAGAGCTCCATACTTCCAGAGCTCCATAGCTCCATAGCTCCATAGCACCAGAGCTCCAGAGCTCCATAGCACCAGAGCTCCATAGCTCCATAGCACCAGAGCTCCATAGCTCCATAGCTCCAGCCTGGGTGGCTGGTGGCTCCATAGCTCCATACTTCCATAGCTCCAGTCAGAGAGTTGGCTAAAATTGCACTAAGTGCGAAAGCCCATTCATTTACAACGGCGTGTCCACAAGGCGGCGACATTTCCCCTTTACCGGTGGCTGCGCGGCGGGTGAGTGACAGAGCTTATCCGAGCGGCTGGAACTCTGCGCCGGCGTGGTCGAGCGTGAGGCCTCGGCCCTTTGGCTGCCTGGTACCTAAACCACTTCCATTGATCCAGCCACGGAGGGTGCTGGCTGGTGGCTCCATACCTCCAGAGCTCCATAGCACCAGAGCTCCATAGCTCCATAGCACCAGAGCTCCATAGCTCCATAGCACCAGAGCTCCATAGCTCCATAGCACCAGAGCTCCATAGCTCCATAGCACCAGAGCTCCATAGCTCCATAGCACCAGAGCTCCATAGCTCCATAGCACCAGAGCTCCATAGCTCCATAGCACCAGAGCTCCATAGCTCCATAGCACCAGAGCTCCATAGCTCCATAGCACCAGAGCTCCATAGCTCCATAGCACCAGAGCTCCATAGCTCCATAGCACCAGAGCTCCATAGCTCCATAGCACCAGGGCTCCATAGCTCCATAGCTCCAGGGCTCCATAGCTCCATAGCTCCAGGGCTCCATAGCTCCATAGCTCCAGGGCTCCATAGCTCCAGGGCTCCAGGGCTCCATAGCTCCATACCTCCAGAGCTCCATAGCTCCATAGCTCCATACTTCCAGAGCTCCATAGCTCCATAGCGCCATACTTCCATAGCTCCATAGCTCCAGACTTCCATAGCACCAGAGCTCCATACCTCCAGAGCTCCATAGCTCCAGCCTGGGTGGCTGGTGGCTCCATAGCTCCATACTTCCATAGCTCCAGTCAGAGAGTTGGCGAAAATTGCACTAAGTGCGAAAGCCCATTCATTTACAACGGCGTGTCCGCCAGGCGGCGACATTTCCCCGTTACCGGTGGCTGCGCGGCGGGTGAGTGACAGAGCTTATCCGAGCGGCTGGAACTCTGCGCCGGCGTGGTCGAGCGTGAGGCCTCGGCCCTTTGGCTGCCTGGTACCTAAAACACTTCCATTGATCCAGCCACGGAGGGTGCTGGCTGGTGGCTCCATACCTCCAGAGCTCCAGAGCTCCATAGCACCAGAGCTCCAGAGCTCCATAGCACCAGAGCTCCATAGCTCCATAGCACCAGAGCTCCATAGCTCCATAGCACCAGAGCTCCATAGCTCCATAGCACCAGAGCTCCATAGCTCCATAGCACCAGAGCTCCATAGCTCCATAGCACCATAGCTCCATAGCTCCATAGCTCCAGGGCTCCATAGCTCCATAGCTCCAGGGCTCCATAGCTCCAGGGCTCCATAGCTCCATACCTCCATAGCACCAGAGCTCCATAGCACCAGAGCTCCATAGCTCCATAGCACCAGGGCTCCATAGCTCCATAGCTCCAGGGCTCCAGGGCTCCATAGCTCCATACCTCCAGAGCTCCATAGCTCCAGCCTGGGTGGCTGGTGGCTCCATAGCTCCATACTTCCATACTTGCAGCCACGGAGTTGGCTAAAATTGCACTAAGTGCGAAAGCCCATTCATTTACAACGGCGTGTCCGCCAGGCGGCGACATTTCCCCGTTACCGGTGGCTGCGCGGCGGGTGAGTGACAGAGCTTATCCGAGCGGCTGGAACTCTGCGCCGGCGTGGTCGAGCGTGAGGCCTCGGCCCTTTGGCTGCCTGGTACCTAAACCACTTCCATTGATCCAGCCACGGAGGGTGCTGGCTGGTGGCTCCATAGCTCCATAGCTCCATAGCACCAGAGCTCCAGAGCTCCATAGCACCAGAGCTCCATAGCTCCATAGCACCAGAGCTCCATAGCTCCATAGCACCAGAGCTCCATAGCTCCATAGCACCAGAGCTCCATACTTCCAGAGCTCCATAGCTCCATAGCTCCATAGCACCAGAGCTCCATAGCTCCATAGCACCAGAGCTCCATAGCTCCATAGCACCAGAGCTCCATAGCTCCATAGCACCAGAGCTCCATAGCTCCATAGCACCAGAGCTCCATAGCTCCATAGCACCAGAGCTCCATAGCTCCATAGCACCAGAGCTCCAGAGCTCCATAGCACCAGAGCTCCATAGCTCCATAGCTCCATAGCTCCATAGCACCAGAGCTCCATACCTCCAGAGCTCCATACCTCCAGAGCTCCATAGCTCCATAGCACCAGAGCTCCATAGCTCCATAGCACCAGAGCTCCATAGCACCAGAGCTCCATAGCTCCATAGCTCCATAGCTCCATAGCTCCATAGCTCCATAGCTCCATAGCTCCATAGCTCCATAGCTCCAGGGCTCCATAGCTCCATAGCTCCAGGGCTCCATAGCTCCATAGCTCCAGGGCTCCATAGCTCCAGGGCTCCATAGCACCAGAGCTCCATAGCTCCATAGCACCAGAGCTCCATAGCTCCATAGCACCAGAGCTCCATAGCTCCATAGCTCCAGGGCTCCATAGCTCCAGGGCTCCATAGCTCCATAGCTCCAGGGCTCCATAGCTCCATACCTCCAGAGCTCCATAGCTCCAGCCTGGGTGGCTGGTGGCTCCATAGCTCCATACTTCCATAGCTCCAGTCAGAGAGTTGGCGAAAATTGCACTAAGTGCGAAAGCCCATTCATTTACAACGGCGTGTCCGCCAGGCGGCGACATTTCCCCGTTACCGGTGGCTGCGCGGCGGGTGAGTGACAGAGCTTATCCGAGCGGCTGGAACTCTGCGCCGGCGTGGTCGAGCGTGAGGCCCCGGCCCTTTGGCTGCCTGGTACCTAAAACACTTCCATTGATCCAGCCACGGAGGGTGCTGGCTGGTGGCTCCATACCTCCAGAGCTCCAGAGCTCCATAGCACCAGAGCTCCAGAGCTCCATAGCACCAGAGCTCCATAGCTCCATAGCACCAGAGCTCCATAGCTCCATAGCACCAGAGCTCCATAGCTCCATAGCACCAGAGCTCCATAGCTCCATAGCACCAGAGCTCCATAGCTCCATAGCACCATAGCTCCATAGCTCCATAGCTCCAGGGCTCCATAGCTCCATAGCTCCAGGGCTCCATAGCTCCAGGGCTCCATAGCTCCATACCTCCATAGCACCAGAGCTCCATAGCACCAGAGCTCCATAGCTCCATAGCACCAGGGCTCCATAGCTCCATAGCTCCAGGGCTCCAGGGCTCCATAGCTCCATACCTCCAGAGCTCCATAGCTCCAGCCTGGGTGGCTGGTGGCTCCATAGCTCCATACTTCCATACTTGCAGCCACGGAGTTGGCTAAAATTGCACTAAGTGCGAAAGCCCATTCATTTACAACGGCGTGTCCGCCAGGCGGCGACATTTCCCCGTTACCGGTGGCTGCGCGGCGGGTGAGTGACAGAGCTTATCCGAGCGGCTGGAACTCTGCGCCGGCGTGGTCGAGCGTGAGGCCCCGGCCCTTTGGCTGCCTGGTACATAAAACACTTCCATTGATCCAGCCACGGAGGGTGCTGGCTGGTGGCTCCATAGCTCCATAGCTCCATAGCACCAGAGCTCCATAGCTCCATAGCACCAGAGCTCCATAGCTCCATAGCACCAGAGCTCCATAGCACCAGAGCTCCAGGGCTCCATAGCTCCAGGGCTCCAGGGCTCCATAGCTCCATACCTCCAGAGCTCCATAGCTCCATACTTCCAGAGCTCCATAGCTCCATACTTCCATAGCTCCATAGCTCCATACTTCCATAGCACCAGAGCTCCATACCTCCAGAGCTCCATAGCTCCAGCCTGGGTGGCTGGTGGCTCCATAGCTCCATACTTCCATAGCTCCAGTCAGAGAGTTGGCGAAAATTGCACTAAGTGCGAAAGCCCATTCATTTACAACGGCGTGTCCACAAGGCGGCGACATTTCCCCGTTACCGGTGGCTGCGCGGCGGGTGAGTGACAGAGCTTATCCGAGCGGCTGGAACTCTGCGCCGGCGTGGTCGAGCGTGAGGCCTCGGCCCTTTGGCTGCCTGGTACCTAAAACACTTCCATTGATCCAGCCTCGGAGGGTGCTGGCTGGTGGCTCCATAGCTCCATAGCTCCATACCTCCAGAGCTCCAGAGCTCCATAGCACCAGAGCTCCATAGCTCCATAGCACCAGAGCTCCATAGCACCAGAGCTCCATAGCTCCATAGCACCAGAGCTCCATAGCTCCATAGCACCAGAGCTCCATAGCTCCATAGCACCAGAGCTCCATAGCTCCATAGCTCCATAGCACCAGAGCTCCATAGCTCCATAGCACCAGAGCTCCATAGCTCCATAGCACCAGAGCTCCATAGCTCCATAGCACCAGAGCTCCATAGCTCCATAGCACCAGAGCTCCATAGCTCCATAGCACCAGAGCTCCATAGCTCCATAGCACCAGAGCTCCATAGCTCCATACTTCCATAGCTCCGGAGCTCCATGGCTCCATACTTCCATAGCTCCAGCCTGGCTGGCTGGTGGCTCCATAGCTCCATACATCCATAGCTCCATAGCTCCCTACTTCCATAGCTCCATAGCTCCAGAGCTCCAGAGCTCCATAGCTCCATAGCTCCATAGCTCCATACTACCATACTTCCATACTTCCATAGCTCCATAGCTCCGTACTTCCATAGCTCCATAGCTCCATACTTCCATACTTCCATAGCTCCATAGCTCCATAGCTCCATACTTCCATAGCTCCATAGCTCCATAGCTCCATAGCCCCAGAGCTCCATAGCTCCATAGCTCCATAGCTCCATAGCTCCATAGCTCCATAGCTCCATAGCTCCATAGCTCCATAGCTCCAGAGCTCCATACTTCCAGAGCTCCAGAGCTCCAGCCTGGCTGGTGGCTCCATAGCTCCATACTTGCAGCCACGGAGCTGGCGAAAATTGCACTAAGTGCGAAAGCCCATTCATTTACAAGGGCGTGTCCACAAGGCGGCGACATTTCCCCGTTACCGGTGGCTGCTTAGCGGGAGAGTGGCAGAGCTTATCCGAGCGGCTGGAACTCTGCGCCGGCGTGGTCGAGCGGCTGGCCTCGGTAGTTGAGGTACCAGGGGCGGGCTGGGGAGCTCCAGGCGGGGCTTGTGAGAGAGTGAAGCCGAGCGGCTGGAACTCTGGGCCGGCCTGGTCGAGCGGCTGGCCTCGGTAGTTGAGGTACCAGGGGCGGGCTGGGGAGCTCCAGGCGGGGCTTGTGAGAGAGTGTAGCCGAGCGGCTGGAACTCTGGGCCGGCGTGGTTGAGCAGCATGCCCGCGGAGGTGGCTCTTCCATAGGCAGGGAGGGTGCTGGAGCTCCACACTTCCATAGGCAGGGAGGGTGCTGGAGCTCCACACTTCCATAGGCAGGGAGGGTGCTGGAGCTCCACACTTCCATAGGCAGGGAGGGTGCTGGAGCTCCACACTTCCATAGGCAGGGAGGGTGCTGGAGCTCCACACTTCCATAGGCAGGGAGGGTGCTGGAGCTCCACACTTCCATAGGCAGGGAGGGTGCTGGAGCTCCACACTTCCATAGGCAGGGAGGGTGCTGGAGCTCCACACTTCCATAGGCAGGGAGGGTGCTGGAGCTCCACACTTCCATAGGCAGGGAGGGTGCTGGAGCTCCACACTTCCATAGGCAGGGAGGGTGCTGGAGCTCCACACTTCCATAGGCAGGGAGGGTGCTGGAGCTCCACACTTCCATAGGCAGGGAGGGTGCTGGAGCTCCACACTTCCATAGGCAGGGAGGGTGCTGGAGCTCCACACTTCCATAGGCAGGGAGGGTGCTGGAGCTCCACACTTCCATAGGCAGGGAGGGTGCTGGAGCTCCACACTTCCATAGGCAGGGAGGGTGCTGGAGCTCCACACTTCCATAGGCAGGGAGGGTGCTGGAGCTCCACACTTCCATAGGCAGGGAGGGTGCTGGAGCTCCACACTTCCATAGGCAGGGAGGGTGCTGGAGCTCCACACTTCCATAGGCAGGGAGGGTGCTGGAGCTCCACACTTCCATAGGCAGGGAGGGTGCTGGAGCTCCACACTTCCATAGGCAGGGAGGGTGCTGGAGCTCCACACTTCCATAGGCAGGGAGGGTGCTGGAGCTCCACACTTCCATAGGCAGGGAGGGTGCTGGAGCTCCACACTTCCATAGGCAGGGAGGGTGCTGGAGCTCCACACTTCCATAGGCAGGGAGGGTGCTGGAGCTCCACACTTCCATAGGCAGGGAGGGTGCTGGAGCTCCACACTTCCATAGGCAGGGAGGGTGCTGGAGCTCCACACTTCCATAGGCAGGGAGGGTGCTGGAGCTCCACACTTCCATAGGCAGGGAGGGTGCTGGAGCTCCACACTTCCATAGGCAGGGAGGGTGCTGGAGCTCCACACTTCCATAGGCAGGGAGGGTGCTGGAGCTCCACACTTCCATAGGCAGGGAGGGTGCTGGAGCTCCACACTTCCATAGGCAGGGAGGGTGCTGGAGCTCCACACTTCCATAGGCAGGGAGGGTGCTGGAGCTCCACACTTCCATAGGCAGGGAGGGTGCTGGAGCTCCACACTTCCATAGGCAGGGAGGGTGCTGGAGCTCCACACTTCCATAGGCAGGGAGGGTGCTGGAGCTCCACACTTCCATAGGCAGGGAGGGTGCTGGAGCTCCACACTTCCATAGGCAGGGAGGGTGCTGGAGCTCCACACTTCCATAGGCAGGGAGGGTGCTGGAGCTCCACACTTCCATAGGCAGGGAGGGTGCTGGAGCTCCACACTTCCATAGGCAGGGAGGGTGCTGGAGCTCCACACTTCCATAGGCAGGGAGGGTGCTGGAGCTCCACACTTCCATAGGCAGGGAGGGTGCTGGAGCTCCACACTTCCATAGGCAGGGAGGGTGCTGGAGCTCCACACTTCCATAGGCAGGGAGGGTGCTGGAGCTCCACACTTCCATAGGCAGGGAGGGTGCTGGAGCTCCACACTTCCATAGGCAGGGAGGGTGCTGGAGCTCCACACTTCCATAGGCAGGGAGGGTGCTGGAGCTCCACACTTCCATAGGCAGGGAGGGTGCTGGAGCTCCACACTTCCATAGGCAGGGAGGGTGCTGGAGCTCCACACTTCCATAGGCAGGGAGGGTGCTGGAGCTCCACACTTCCATAGGCAGGGAGGGTGCTGGAGCTCCACACTTCCATAGGCAGGGAGGGTGCTGGAGCTCCACACTTCCATAGGCAGGGAGGGTGCTGGAGCTCCACACTTCCATAGGCAGGGAGGGTGCTGGAGCTCCACACTTCCATAGGCAGGGAGGGTGCTGGAGCTCCACACTTCCATAGGCTGGAGCTCCACACTTCCATAGGCAGGGAGGGTGCTGGAGCTCCACACTTCCATAGGCAGGGAGGGTGCTGGAGCTCCACACTTCCATAGGCTGGAGCTCCACACTTCCATAGGCAGGGAGGGTGCTGGAGCTCCACACTTCCATAGGCAGGGAGGGTGCTGGAGCTCCACACTTCCATAGGCAGGGAGGGTGCTGGAGCTCCACACTTCCATAGGCAGGGAGGGTGCTGGAGCTCCACACTTCCATAGGCAGGGAGGGTGCTGGAGCTCCACACTTCCATAGGCAGGGAGGGTGCTGGAGCTCCACACTTCCATAGGCAGGGAGGGTGCTGGAGCTCCACACTTCCATAGGCAGGGAGGGTGCTGGAGCTCCACACTTCCATAGGCAGGGAGGGTGCTGGAGCTCCACACTTCCATAGGCAGGGAGGGTGCTGGAGCTCCACACTTCCATAGGCAGGGAGGGTGCTGGAGCTCCACACTTCCATAGGCAGGGAGGGTGCTGGAGCTCCACACTTCCATAGGCAGGGAGGGTGCTGGAGCTCCACACTTCCATAGGCAGGGAGGGTGCTGGAGCTCCACACTTCCATAGGCAGGGAGGGTGCTGGAGCTCCACACTTCCATAGGCAGGGAGGGTGCTGGAGCTCCACACTTCCATAGGCAGGGAGGGTGCTGGAGCTCCTCACTTCCATAGGCAGGGAGGGTGCTGGAGCTCCACACTTCCATAGGCAGGGAGGGTGCTGGAGCTCCACACTTCCATAGGCAGGGAGGGTGCTGGAGCTCCACACTTCCATAGGCAGGGAGGGTGCTGGAGCTCCACACTTCCATAGGCAGGGAGGGTGCTGGAGCTCCACACTTCCATAGGCAGGGAGGGTGCTGGAGCTCCACACTTCCATAGGCAGGGAGGGTGCTGGAGCTCCACACTTCCATAGGCAGGGAGGGTGCTGGAGCTCCACACTTCCATAGGCAGGGAGGGTGCTGGAGCTCCACACTTCCATAGGCAGGGAGGGTGCTGGAGCTCCACATCCACACTTCCAGCCACTGCATGCTGGCACTTCCACCTTGCTTGCTAAGTCGGCGTGATCTTGCCCAAAAAGTCCCTCCTCACCTCCAGCTGGAAGTGGAAAAAAATCCTCCACCTGCTTGGCCGAGGTTCTGGAAGCCAGCAGCTCGCAGAATGTTGCCAAAGTTTCACTGGAAGGAAAAGAAAAGAGAAGACCGAGTGCGCATTTCACCTACCGCCGAATGTCCACAAGAGGGAAGTGTCACTCCGTCGCAGAATCTGCGCCGACGCACTCGGCACCCTTCGAATTTATGGTGCCGGTGCGGGTGTTCTGGGTGCAAAAAGGCCGCCCAAGTGGTAGAAAAAAATCAGACTTCGTCTCTTAGGTCGAAATTAATGCCAAGTTTTGAAATGCGCTGGCAGGGGTGGACCAGGGCCCGTTAGAAGTGCTTAGCCGAGGTCCTGGAAGCCTAACCCGGCGTGATCTTGTGCAAAAAGCCGCTGCTGAGCTCCAGCTGGAAGTGTAAAAAGAACCGGGCTGGATCAAAAAAAGAACCGGGAGGCCCGTTAAAATTGCTTAGCCGAGGTCCTGGAACCCTAACCCGGCGTGATCTTGTGCAAAAAGCCGCTGCTGAGCTCCAGCTGGAAGTGTAAAAAGAACCGGGCTGGTTCAAAAAAAGAACCGGGCGACCCGTTAGAAGTGCTTAGCCGAGGTCCTGGAAGCCTAACCCGGCGTGATCTTGTGCAAAAAGCCGCTGCTGAGCTCCAGCTGGAAGTGGAAAAAGAACCGGGCTGGATCAAAAAAGAACCGGGCGACCCGTTAAAATTGCTTAGCCGAGGTCCTGGAAGCCTAACACGGCGTGATCTTGTGCAAAAAGCCGCTCCCGAGCTCCAGCTGGAAGTGTAAAAAGAACCAGGCTGGATAAAAAAAAGAACCGGGCTGGATCAAAAAAGAACCGGGCGACCCGTTAAAATTGCTTAGCCGAGGTCCTGGAAGCCTAACCCGGCGTGATCTTGTGCAAATAGCCGCTGCCGAGCTCCAGCTGGAAGTGTGAAAAGAACCGGGCTGGATAAAAAAAAGAACCGGGCTGGATCAAAAAAGAACCGGGCGACCCGTTAAAATTGCTTAGCCGAGGTCCTGGAAGCCTAACCCGGCGTGATCTTGTGCAAATAGCCGCTGCCGAGCTCCAGCTGGAAGTGTGAAAAGAACCGGGCTGGATAAAAAAAAGAACCGGGCTGGATCAAAAAAGAACCGGGCGACCCGTTAAAATTGCTTAGCCGAGGTCCTGGAAGCCTAACACGGCGTGATCTTGTGCAAAAAGCCGCTCCCGAGCTCCAGCTGGAAGTGTGAAAAGAACCGGGCTGGATAAAAAAAAGAACCGGGCTGGATCAAAAAAGAACCGGGCGACCCGTTAAAATTGCTTAGCCGAGGTCCTGGAAGCCTAACCCGGCGTGATCTTGTGCAAATAGCCGCTGCCGAGCTCCAGCTGGAAGTGTGAAAAGAACCGGGCTGGATAAAAAAAAGAACCGGGCTGGATCAAAAAAGAACCGGGCGACCCGTTAAAATTGCTTAGCCGAGGTCCTGGAAGCCTAACACGGCGTGATCTTGTGCAAAAAGCCGCTCCCGAGCTCCAGCTGGAAGTGTAAAAAGAACCGGGCTGGATAAAAAAAGAACCGGGCTGGATCAAAAAAAGAACCGGGCGACCCGTTAAAATTGCTTAGCCGAGGTCCTGGAAGCCTAACCCGGCGTGATCTTGTGCAAATAGCCGCTGCCGAGCTCCAGCTGGAAGTGTGAAAAGAACCGGGCTGGATAAAAAAAAGAACCGGGCTGGATCAAAAAAGAACCGGGCGACCCGTTAAAATTGCTTAGCCGAGGTCCTGGAAGCCTAACACGGCGTGTTCTTGTGCAAAAAGCCGCTCCCGAGCTCCAGCTGGAAGTGTAAAAAGAACCAGGCTGGATAAAAAAAAGAACCGGGCTGGATCAAAAAAGAACCGGGCGACCCGTTAAAATTGCTTAGCCGAGGTCCTGGAAGCCTAACACGGCGTGATCTTGTGCAAAAAGCCGCTCCCGAGCTCCAGCTGGAAGTGTAAAAAGAACCGGGCTGGATAAAAAAAAGAACCGGGCGACCCGTTAAAATTGCTTAGCCGAGGTCCTGGAAGCCTAACACGGCGTGTTCTTGTGCAAAAAGCCGCTCCCGAGCTCCAGCTGGAAGTGTAAAAAGAACCAGGCTGGATAAAAAAAAGAACCGGGCTGGATCAAAAAAGAACCGGGCGACCCGTTAAAATTGCTTAGCCGAGGTCCTGGAAGCCTAACACGGCGTGTTCTTGTGCAAAAAGCCGCTCCCGAGCTCCAGCTGGAAGTGTAAAAAGAACCAGGCTGGATAAAAAAAAGAACCGGGCTGGATCAAAAAAGAACCGGGCGACCCGTTAAAATTGCTTAGCCGAGGTCCTGGAAGCCTAACACGGCGTGTTCTTGTGCAAAAAGCCGCTCCCGAGCTCCAGCTGGAAGTGTAAAAAGAACCAGGCTGGATAAAAAAAAGAACCGGGCTGGATCAAAAAAGAACCGGGCGACCCGTTAAAATTGCTTAGCCGAGGTCCTGGAAGCCTAACACGGCGTGTTCTTGTGCAAAAAGCCGCTCCCGAGCTCCAGCTGGAAGTGTAAAAAGAACCGGGCTGGATAAAAAAAGAACCGGGCTGGTTCAAAAAAGAACCGGGCAACCCGTTAAAATTGCTTAGCCGAGGTCCTGGAAGCCTAACACGGCGTGATCTTGTGCAAAAAGCCGCTCCCGAGCTCCAGCTGGAAGTGTAAAAAGAACCGGGCTGGATAAAAAAAGAACCGGGCTGGATCAAAAAAGAACCGGGCGACCCGTTAAAATTGCTTAGCCGAGGTCCTGGAAGCCTAACACGGCGTGATCTTGCCCGAAATTCGGCCTCTATACTTCCATTTTAGGTACCAGGCGCTCATAGTGTGTTGGTCCCACTAGTCAGTGTACTGGTCCCACTCGCTAGTGTACTGGTCCCCCTAGTCAGTGTACTCATCCAGTTACCCCCCGTTTTCCAAAACACCATCGGCACGTATAAGGGGGGGACTCCTGAGAGAGATGAGGTATATGGCAGCGCAACACCAATCCGCTCCGCGCTGGTTCCCATGTCGGCTACGGATGAATAAAACCAGCCTGTCCCCCCTGGAGCTCACGAGACACGGAATTTTTTCTAAGTGCCAACGGCTCTTCCGAGCAAACGTGTCCGCTCCGGCTGGTTCCCCCGTCGGCCTCGAATGACGAAAAATGCCGGTCTCCGCCCGGAGCTCATGACAAACGAAAAATTTTCTAAGTGCCAACGGCACTAGCGAGCGAATGTGTCCGCTCGGCGCTGGTTCCCGGGTCGAACCCGGAAGACGAAAAACGCCGGTCCTCGCCCGGAGCTCATGACAAACGAAAAATTTTCTAAGTGCCAACGGCACTAGCGAGCGAATGTGTCCGCTCGGCGCTGGTTCCCGGGTCGAACCCGGAAGACGAAAAACGCCGGTCTCCGCCCGGAGCTCATGACAAACGAAAAATTTTCTAAGTGCCAACGGCACTAGCGAGCGAATGTGTCCGCTCGGCGCTGGTTCCCGGGTCGAACCCGGAAGACGAAAAACGCCGCTCTCCGCCCGGAGCTCATGACAAACGAAAAATTTTCTAAGTGCCAACGGCACTAGCGAGCGAATGTGTCCGCTCGGCGCTGGTTCCCGGGTCGAACCCGGAAGACGAAAAACGCCGGTCCTCGCCCGGAGCTCATGACAAACGAAAAATTTTCTAAGTGCCAACGGCACTAGCGAGCGAATGTGTCCGCTCGGCGCTGGTTCCCGGGTCAAACCCGGAAGACGAAAAACGCCGCTCTCCGCCCGGAGCTCATGACAAACGAAAAATTTTCTAAGTGCCAACGGCACTAGCGAGCGAATGTGTCCGCTCGGCGCTGGTTCCCGGGTCGAACCCGGAAGACGAAAAACGCCGGTCTCCGCCCGGAGCTCATGACAAACGAAAAATTTTCTAAGTGCCAACGGCACTAGCGAGCGAATGTGTCCGCTCGGCGCTGGTTCCCGGGTCGAACCCGGAAGACGAAAAACGCCGGTCTCCGCCCGGAGCTCATGACAAACGAAAAATTTTCTAAGTGCCAACGGCACTTGCGAGCGAATGTGTCCGCTCGGCGCTGGTTCCCGGGTCGAACCCGGAAGACGAAAAACGCCGGTCTCCGCCCGGAGCTCATGACAAACGAAAAATTTTCTAAGTGCCAACGGCACTTGCGAGCGAATGTGTCCGCTCGGCGCTGGTTCCCGGGTCGAACCCGGAAGACGAAAAACGCCGGTCCTCGCCTGGAGGTCCCAGCAAAATCAGCGAAAAAACGACTAAGTGTCAACTTTCGAAAAAACGGCTAAGTGTCGACTTTCGAAAAAACGGCTAAGTGTCAACTTTCGAAAAAACGGCTAAGTGTCAACTTTCGAAAAAACGACTAAGTGCCCACGGCTCTGCGGGGCTTGTGAGTCCGCCCCGCGCCGGTTCGGCGGTCGGCCTCAAAAAGCGAAAAATCAGCCTCTCTCCCTGGAGCTCACCAAAAATTTGTCGAAATTTTTCTAAGTTCTCCTCGAGGTACCAGGGGGTGAGGTACCCGGGCTAAGGTGCAGTACCTTTTTTGGTCTTCAGGTGCGCCAGAGTACAATGAAATGGTCCCAGTAGTCAGTGTACTCATCGACTTTCCCCCCGTTTTCCAAAGCACCTCGTTTACGAGTATGGAGGAGATGGTGCTGGTCTCCCCACGGCGTCGGACACGCCGTCCTCGACAGCACAAGGTCGGATAGAAGACCTGGAAAGCGCCGTGGCACGCGCTGGAGGTGGGCACTTTGGCGAAAAAACGACTAAGTGTCAACTTTCGAAAAAACGACTAAGTGTCAACTTTCGAAAAAACGGCTAAGTGTCAACTTTCGAAAAAACGACTAAGTGTCACCTCTCTGAAAAAATGGCAAAGTGTCGCCTCTCTGAAAATTTTCTAAGTGCCCACGGCTCTGCGGGCTCGTGCATCCGAGCCGCGCCGGTTCTGCAACCGGCCTAGAATGACGAAAAATAACGGTCTCCTCCTGGAGCTCACAGCCAACTTGGCAAAAAGTTTCTAAGTGCCCACGGCCCTGCCGAGCTTTGGCGTCCGCCCAGCGCCGGTTCCGCAGTCGGCCTCCAATGACGAAAAATAACGGTCTCCTCCTGGAGCTCACAGCCAACTTGGCAAAAAGTTTCTAAGTGCCCACGGCCCTGCCGAGCTTTGGCGTCCGCCCAGCGCCGGTTCCGCAGTCGGCCTCGAATGACGAAAAATAACGGTCTCCTCCTGGAGCTCACAGCCAACTTGGCAAAAAGTTTCTAAGTGCCCACGGCCCTGCCGAGCTTTGGCGTCCGCTCAGCGCCGGTTCCGCAGTCGGCCTCGAATGACGAAAAATAACGGTCTCCTCCTGGAGCTCACAGCCAACTTGGCAAAAAGTTTCTAAGTGCCCACGGCCCTGCCGAGCTTTGGCGTCCGCCCAGCGCCGGTTCCGCAGTCGGCCTCGAATGACGAAAAATAACGGTCTCCTCCTGGAGCTCACAGCCAACTTGGCAAAAAGTTTCTAAGTGCCCACGGCCCTGCCGAGCTTTGGCGTCCGCTCAGCGCCGGTTCCGCAGTCGGCCTCGAATGACGAAAAATAACGGTCTCCTCCTGGAGCTCACAGCCAACTTGGCAAAAAGTTTCTAAGTGCCCACGGCCCTGCCGAGCTTTGGCGTCCGCCCAGCGCCGGTTCCGCAGTCGGCCTCGAATGACGAAAAATAACGGTCTCCTCCTGGAGCTCACAGCCAACTTGGCAAAAAGTTTCTAAGTGCCCACGGCCCTGCCGAGCTTTGGCGTCCGCCCAGCGCCGGTTCCGCAGTCGGCCTCGAATGACGAAAAATAACGGTCTCCTCCTGGAGCTCACAGCCAACTTGGCAAAAAGTTTCTAAGTGCCCACGGCCCTGCCGAGCTTTGGCGTCCGCCCAGCGCCGGTTCCGCAGTCGGCCTCGAATGACGAAAAATAACGGTCTCCTCCTGGAGCTCACAGCCAACTTGGCAAAAAGTTTCTAAGTGCCCACGGCCCTGCCGAGCTTTGGCGTCCGCCCAGCGCCGGTTCCGCAGTCGGCCTCGAATGACGAAAAATAACGGTCTCCTCCTGGAGCTCACAGCCAACTTGGCAAAAAGTTTCTAAGTGCCCACGGCCCTGCCGAGCTTTGGCGTCCGCCCAGCGCCGGTTCCGCAGTCGGCCTCGAATGACGAAAAATAACGGTCTCCTCCTGGAGCTCACAGCCAACTTGGCAAAAAGTTTCTAAGTGCCCACGGCCCTGCCGAGCTTTGGCGTCCGCCCAGCGCCGGTTCCGCAGTCGGCCTCGAATGACGAAAAATAACGGTCTCCTCCTGGAGCTCACAGCCAACTTGGCAAAAAGTTTCTAAGTGTCACATCTCTGAAAAAACGGCTAAGTGTCGACTTTCGAAAAAACGGCAAAGTGTCACATCTCTGAAAAAACGGCTAAGTGTCGACTTTCGAAAAAACGGCTAAGTGTCAACTTTCGAAAAAACGGCTAAGTGTCGCCTCTCTGAAAAAACGGCAAAGTGTCAACTTTCGAAAAAACGACAGAGTGTCGCCTCTCTGAAAAAACGACTAAGTGTCGACTCTGAGAAAATGGCAAAGTGCCCACGGCTCTGCGGGCTCGTGCATCCGACCCGCGCCGGTTCCCCAGCCGGCCTGAAATAAGGCAAAACCAGCCTCTCCGCCTGGAGCTCAGAGCCAACTTGGCGAATATTTTCTAAGTGCCCACGGCTCTGCGTGGCTACGGCGTCTGCCCAGCGCCGGTTCCTGGGTCGAACCCCGAGGACGAGGAATGCCGGTCTCCGCCTGGAGGTCCCAGCTTAATCGGCGAAAATTTTCTAAGTGCCCACGGCTCTGCCGGGCTCGTGCATCCGACCCGCGCCGGTTCCCCAGCCGGCCTGAAATAAGGCAAAACCAGGCTCTCCCCCTGGAGCTCAGAGCCAATTGTGGCGAAAAAACGACTAAGTGTCAACTTTCGAAAAAACGACTAAGTGTCAACTTTCCAAAAAAACGGCTAAGTGTCGACTTTCGAAAAAACGGCTAAGTGTCAACTTTCGAAAAAACGACTAAGTGTCGCCTCTGAAAAAACGACTAAGTGTCGCCTCTCTGAAAAAACGACTAAGTGCCCACGGCTCTGCGGGGCTTGTGAGTCCGCCCCGCGCCGGTTCGGCGGTCGGCCTCAAAAAGCGAAAAATCAGCCTCTCTCCCTGGAGCTCACCAAAAATTTGTCGAAATTTTTCTAAGTTCTCCTCGAGGTACCAGGGGGTGAGGTACCCGGGCTAAGGTGCAGTACCTTTTTTGGTCTTCAGGTGCGCCAGAGTACAATGAAATGGTCCCAGTAGTCAGTGTACTCATCGACTTTCCCCCCGTTTTCCAAAGCACCCCGTTTACGAGTATGGAGGAGATGGTGCTGGTCTCCCCACGGCGTCGGACACGCCGTCCTCGACAGCACAAGGTCGGATAGAAGACCTGAAAAGCGCCGTGGCACGCGCTGGAGGTGTCACTGTGGCGAAAAAGTGACTAAGTGTCAACTTTCGAAAAAACGGCTAAGTGTCAACTTTCGAAAAAACGGCTAAGTGTCAACTTTCGAAAAAACGGCTAAGTGTCAACTTTCGAAAAAACGACTAAGTGTCGCCTCTCTGAAAAAACGGCAAAGTGTCAACTTTCGAAAAAACGACTAAGTGTCAACTTTCGAAAAAACGACTAAGTGTCACCTCTCTGAAAAAATGGCAAAGTGTCAACTGCGAATGTGGTGGTGCATGGAAGGAAGTGGAGGACGGCCGCCTCCTTAAACACAGGCCGAAGAGGAGCGTCAGGGCCGGCTCCTTAAACACGGACCGAGTGTCGCCCTTAACACAGACCAAGCGGAGGACGGCCGCCTCCCTAAATACAGGCCGAACCGGAGCGCGAGGGCCGCTCCTTAAACACGGACCGAGTGTCGCCCTTAACACAGACCAAGGGGAGGACGGCCGCCTCCTTAAACACAGGCCGGAGAGGAGCGTCAGGGCCAGGCTCCTCAAACATGGACCGAGTGTCGCCCTTAACACAGACCAAGCGGAGGACGGCCGCCTCCCTAAATACAGGCCGAACCGGAGCGCGAGGGCCAGGCTCCTTAAACACGGACCGAGTGTCGCCCTTAACACAGACCAAGGGGAGGACGGCCGCCTCCTTAAACACAGGCCGGAGAGGAGCGTCAGGGCCAGGCTCCTCAAACATGGACCGAGTGTCGCCCTTAACACAGACCAAGGGGAGGACGGCCGCCTCCTTAAACACAGGCCGGAGAGGAGCGTCAGGGCCAGGCTCCTCAAACATGGACCGAGTGTCGCCCTTAACACAGACCAAGGGGAGGACGGCCGCCTCCTTAAACACAGGCCGGAGAGGAGCGTCAGGGCCAGGCTCCTCAAACATGGACCGAGTGTCGCCCTTAACACAGACCAAGGGGAGGACGGCCGCCTCCTTAAACACAGGCCGGAGAGGAGCGTCAGGGCCAGGCTCCTCAAACATGGACCGAGTGTCGCCCTTAACACAGACCAAGCGGAGGACGGCCGCCTCCCTAAATACAGGCCGAACCGGAGCGCGAGTGTCGCTCCTTAAACACGGACCGAGTGGAGGACGGCCGCCTCCTTAAACACAGGCCGAACAAAATGACACAAAGTGTCAACTGCGAATGTTGTCCATCCAAGGAAGGAGCGTGATGCCCGGCCGGCTCCTTAAACACAGGCCGAGAGTCGCCCCGGACGGTCCGCCTCGCGGCGCCCGTCTGCTCGGATAAAATGACACAAAGTGTCAACTACGAATGTTGTCCATCCAAGGAGGGAGCGTGATGCCCGGCCGGCTCCGAAAACACAGGCCGAGAGTCGCCCCGGACGGTCCGCCTCGCGGCGCCCGTCTGCTCGGATAAAATGACACAAAGTGTCAACTGCGAATGTTGTCCATCCAAGGAAGGAGCGTGATGCCCGGCCGGCTCCTTAAACACAGGCCGAGAGTCGCCCCGGACGGTCCGCCTCGCGGCGCCCGCCCGCTCGGATAAAATGACACAAAGTGTCAACTACGAATGTTGTCCATCCAAGGAAGGAGCGTGATGCCCGGCCGGCTCCTTAAACACAGGCCGAGAGTCGCCCCGGACGGTCCGCCTCGCGGCGCCCGTCTGCTCGGATAAAATGACACAAAGTGTCAACTGCGAATGTTGTCCATCCAAGGAAGGAGCGTGATGCCCGGCCGGCTCCTTAAACACAGGCCGAGAGTCGCCCCGGACGGTCCGCCTCGCGGCGCCCGCCCGCTCGGATAAAATGACACAAAGTGTCAACTACGAATGTTGTCCATCCAAGGAAGGAGCGTGATGCCCGGCCGGCTCCTTAAACACAGGCCGAGAGTCGCCCCGGACGGTCCGCCTCGCGGCGCCCGTCTGCTCGGATAAAATGACACAAAGTGTCAACTACGAATGTTGTCCATCCAAGGAGGGAGCGTGATGCCCGGCCGGCTCCGAAAACACAGGCCGAGAGTCGCCCCGGACGGTCCGCCTCGCGGCGCCCGTCTGCTCGGATAAAATGACACAAAGTGTCAACTGCGAATGTTGTCCATCCAAGGAAGGAGCGTGATGCCCGGCCGGCTCCTTAAACACAGGCCGAGAGTCGCCCCGGACGGTCCGCCTCGCGGCGCCCGCCCGCTCGGATAAAATGACACAAAGTGTCAACTACGAATGTTGTCCATCCAAGGAAGGAGCGTGATGCCCGGCCGGCTCCTTAAACACAGGCCGAGAGTCGCCCCGGACGGTCGCCTCGCGGCGCCCGTCTGCTCGGATAAAATGACACAAAGTGTCAACTACGAATGTTGTCCATCCAAGGAGGGAGCGTGATGCCCGGCCGGCTCCGAAAACACAGGCCGAGAGTCGCCCCGGACGGTCCGCCTCGCGGCGCCCGTCTGCTCGGATAAAATGACACAAAGTGTCAACTGCGAATGTTGTCCATCCAAGGAAGGAGCGTGATGCCCGGCCGGCTCCTTAAACACAGGCCGAGAGTCGCCCCGGACGGTCCGCCTCGCGGCGCCCGCCCGCTCGGATAAAATGACACAAAGTGTCAACTACGAATGTTGTCCATCCAAGGAGGGAGCGTGAGGCCCGGCCGGCTCCGAAAACACAGGCCGAGAGTCGCCCCGGACGGTCCGCCTCTCGAGGCGCCCGCCCGCTCGGATAAAATGACACAAAGTGTCAACTACGAATGTTGTCCATCCAAGGAGGGAGCGTGAGGCCCGGCCGGCTCCGAAAACACAGGCCGAGAGTCGCCCCGGACGGTCCGCCTCTCGAGGCGCCCGCCCGCTCGGATAAAATGACACAAAGTGTCAACTACGAATGTTGTCCATCCAAGGAGGGAGCGTGATGCCCGGCCGGCTCCGAAAACACA